>NW_007738819.1:11160-19232 GCF_000696425.1 Galeopterus variegatus
ATGGTTCTGTATCAAACAGAGGTGGAGAAATGCCTGCTCTTTTTTTTTTTTTCTTTCAAAAATCATGAGGAAGACGAAGTAAAGACGGTTGTAGATAAGGGAAAGAAGACGCAATTAAGAAATCACTAGAAAGACAGGCTAGAGGCCTTAATTTCTTTCCCTTATGTGACAGATTACCTGACAGGTGGGGTCCAAGTCTCCTCTCCTTGAATTTGGGCTGGGCTTAATAACTTGCTTGAATGTAGAGGAAGTGACCTTCGGGACTTCCAAGGCCAGGTCATAAGTGGCCCTGAAGTTTCTACCCTGGACTCTTGGAACACTCTCCCTGGGACCCCTGAGGCTCCTGAGGTATGTGGCAATCCACGCTGGCCATGTATGGAGACACTGTGTGCGGGGACGCTGGCCAGCCCCCGCCTGCTCCAGACTCCAGCCCTTTTGAAGCCCAACCATCAGGGAGCAGAGCCCAAACTGCGGATCTGAGGACACAGCAAACACTGTTGCTACTCTAATCCACTACATTTTGGGGTGGTTTGTTGGACACCCATAGATCACCCAAACATCCCACTTTACTTCCTTTCCTTCTGCGGCAGAGGGGAGAATCGCATCTCTGTGACAGAGGAAACCAACCTTTCGTCCCTCAAACAAATAATTCTGGGTTTCCTTGGAATTCCTTTCCACTTCTGATCCTATTCAGAGTCTTGCTTTAATTATTCATTTCTCTACTTAAGATTTATATGCCCCATTATCTCCCAAATCAAGTCTGACAGTTTCTACCCAAAAGGTATTTAAACATGTGGACCTACTCAATCTAGTCATTAATATGTGACTAATACCCTTAAACATGAGCCACGGGAACTGCACTTGGGGCTGTTTCCGTGTCGGTGCTGTCCCTTCTGCAGTGCCCGGGTGGCAGAGCGATTTACGAAGCGGGGACTGCTGCTTTCCAGCGTGTCTCCACTCAGGCAGGCAAACCCACCTCATTACTCTTTTTTCTTGAAATTTTCCCTGCAGTTCTTACCCGTTTATTCTTCTGGGTGGATATTTAATTATTTTAAGTTCAAGAATAAAGAAGTTCTGTTGGGACTGGAGTTGAAATTGTATTAAATTTAGAGATTAATTTGGAATAGCTTACTGTTTTTCTAATTCCTCTTGCCCTTTGTTGAAGGAATGGAAGGGTTGAGGCCTGGAAGAGTGGGTCACAGGGCCGTGGTCGGCTGGTCAAGGAAGGACAGCCCCTTGCCTGACGTGGGGAGTCTCATAGGCATGAGCTACAGGGGATCACGAAGAAGGGCTCTGCTCTGTGGACCAGAGCTTTCTAGTGACAGAGGCTGCTCCATCTCTAGAGAGGTTCAGGCAGATACTGTGCAGCTCTCCCTAGAGACAGAATTGGGAGATGTTCGCACATCCTCTCTGGAGACAGAATTGGGAGGATGTCACAACTGTGGGTGGGGTCCTGTCTTTCTCGCTTCCTCCTTTTTCACTTAAACACTCGGGAGTCCCCATCCATGATGTTTCCTGAGGTTCCCTGGTCCTGGCATCTTGGCACTTGTCCAGTTCCACTGCAGGAGCAGGGCCCTGCCGCCCCACAGCCCCAGTCCATCTGGTTGGGTCCACACCCCTCTGGCAGCAGCTCAAGCAGTTCCCATGCCATTGGCTTCGCATAAGAACACTGATTCTTCCACAGCGTCCTCTGAGCAGGTCTCCTCTGTGTCCCTCAGCTTGGGTCCCAAATGATTCTCTGCCATCTTCTAGCCCCAGGCCAGGACCTTGCTCCAGGCATCTGTAGAAACACTTTTTTCAAATACTCTTCTCTTTTCCTCTACCGCCTTTCTGTTGAGTTGAATACCTCCTTTTCATTAATTTCGTTCTTCTTTGCTTACTTTTGCTAAAAAAAAGTCATGGTTATTTGCAACTCTGCTGGTTCCATGCACCCTAGAATGACCTGGTCACTGACTTTCTGGCTCAGTAATCCATTAGCACCCCTAAACCCCTTCCTTCTCTTAGCTGAGAGCTCACCTATGTCCACCAGCTCCTCAGGGAGATGTTAAAGAAACTTTCTTAAGAACATCTACAAATGCACTAATGTTTCAAGTCACCAGGCTGACACTGAGTCCAGCCCATGGCTCTTATATCTATAATTATAGTTTGCTAGCCCTGACCTGTAAGGCGCAGAGGGACACGCAAACCTAAGGCAGCACAGCCCGGGCCTGTACAGCTTACCCCGCATAGTGGAGCAGGCAGGGGGACCTGAAGGGCACGATGTGGCCTGGGGCTCAAAGGATGAGCAAGTCGCTGATAGAATTCCTCATGCAACCCGTGGGACAAAAGTCCAGGTTCTGGGTTCTTTCTTTCTCTCACTGAGCTGATAATCAGATTGAAAGAAGCACTGGCCAGCCAAACTGGAAGTTACTCTAAAGAGGAAAAAACCAACCCAAATTGTGATCAGCCCCTCTTTCCTCTGTCACTAAAGCAGCTGTGTGACTGTGACTTCAGGAGAATGACTCAACTTTTCTGGCCTTCAGTTTCCTCACCTCTCAAATGAAGTGGCTGGACTACATTAGTGGTTTTGAAATGTTTGTTATGGAAGCTGTTCCTCTAATGTTTCTGCAGAAGCTTTTTTAAAAGTAGGGTTTGAAAACCACAAGATTCAATGATCTTCCCATTTGCAACTTTCCATTGTATCTCACATTGTGCAATACAGTAGCCACTAGGCACATGTGGCTATTTGAATTAAAGTTAAATAAAATAAAAAATTCAGCTTCTCAGGCACATTAGCCACCTTTTAAGTGCTCAACAGCCACATGTGGCCTGTGACTGTCTGAGTGTACAGTGCAGCCCTGCACTTACACAAACATGTATATAGATTTCCCCATTTTTATGCAAATGGTAGCATGTTCTTCATCCTAATCAAGCTAAACAGAGGGAGGTCCACTGTGTGTCCACTACACGTGCAGAATAGTTGCAGGGCAGAGCGTAAGAGACTAGATTCTGAAGTGAGACAGAAAGAGTTCCATGCCAGCTCTCTGTTCCTTACTAGTGGCATGACTCTGAGCAACTACCTAACCCCTTTTTGCCTTAGTTTCTGTATCCTTGCCGGACTGCAGTCAGGATTGAATGCACAGATTAGAACAACGTCTGTTTCATGGTGAGCATGCAGCAGATCCAGTTCTACTTTTCCTCACCATCACCTGCTTCACTCTTCCCTTACAGCACACATGGGCCCATCGTGTGGATGGACAGACCGTCCACTTAGGTTGTTTCTGGTCTTTTGTTATTACAAACACTGCTGCAGTAATTATGCTTACATGCACATCTCTGCACATATCTGGAATAAGTTTTGGTGGATCCCACCAAATCGCCCTGAAAGTGGCCCTGCCACCTTGTCCTCCACTCCCCTCACCCCCCTGACAACATATGAGTGGCTGCTTGCCTACACAATATCGTATGTGACCTTTGATGATTGGCTTCTTTCACTTAGCACAGTGTCCTCAAGGTTCACACATGCAGCAGCGCGGTCCTCCATCCTGCTAGTGCACCCACCTGCCTGCCTTCTCCTCTCCACACCCTCTCCCACCCCATCCTGGATCAGGTGTGGTCTTCCTTGTGGATAAACTCACAGCAGGGATGCTTCAGACTTCCAGAGCTACAGCTCTGGCTAGAGCCCACCACTGCGTTAAGAACCCTTAATGACTCTAACCCACTGAACAAGACCCATGTTCTTAGCCATGGTGGAGATATGAAAGTCATAAGATGATCCACAAAGTCTCAGAAAACAACATGATTTTGTTCATACTATGATGCTCTAGAACTCAAAAAAAATATATTTAGTTAGAGAAAAAAATTTTAAAAAGGAAATGCTACTTCTATATTTTTTGATGTGCTTACTAAGAAAATATGTAGTAACTAAAGAATTTTTTTCTGAGGAATTCTGTTCCAAGACTAAGTTTAATTTATACTTCAAATAACCCTTAACCTAATGTTAAGCTCCCACCCTGAGAAAGACTGAATTCAGCCTCTGAAATCATAAACTTCCTGTGGCTAGACTACTTCTTTTTCCCAAATGAACATTTCATAAGTAAGAGAATGGGAAAAAAAATGCTCAGTGCAGATTCACTTGGGACTGCTATAATCTAAATACACTTCCGTGCTGTCCTGGGAGATAGAGAGGCGGCAGCAGACACCAACGCCTCCTTTTCTTAATGATGACAAAATAATAGCTCTTGGTGTTTGATGGTGTCATACTGCAACCAGCTGCTGCCATCCTTGATCTACAGAGGCCCTCAGCTCAGGACAAATGGCCCCGGGGAGGACAGAGGTTAACAGCACTTTAAATCAACCTCAGTCCCTAGGAGGAGGAAACAGCCTTATGAGATTTCATTTAGAAGATCCTGTCTTTACATCCTGCAGCTTGCATGACAGCTAGCATTTCTACATATATGAAAAACACATGTACACTGGCAATGTTTTCATGCAGATGTCTCCTGCAAATGATGCTAGAAAGTCAGAGACTAAGCTAACTATGCTAAGAGCTGTTAACTGGAGTCCATATAGTCTCTAAAAGCCCACCTTATTTAGTCCCCTCATTTTCTCCTGCATTCTGTAAGAATTTGGCAGGCCAGAGGGGGCAAGACGTGGGCCCTCAGCTGAGTTTGCAGTCACAGGCCACGTTCTCCAAGGGGGGGATGTGGTCTCTGCTCTCCTTCCCTGAGACAACGCACCCTGAGACTCCACTCTTACCTTCTCTCTCTACCCTGTAATTCTTCCACATAGACCTTTATGACTTACAGAACCCTAGAGCTCAAATCCTTGGTGAACAAAAAACTCTTTCCTTTCCCTTAAGGACATGCAGGATTGAATCTTCCAGTCTTTCTAAGAGGTGGTGATGATGGGGAAGGTGAGGAGCCCCCTCTGAGAAAAGGGAGGAAAAAATAAAACAGCTAAATATCTATATTAGAACAAGCAGATCTGTCCAAACAGACAAGAAACATGGACCTAACTCAGTGAGTTAGCCATTAGAGGGTTTTTAAAGCAGTGGTGGCTGGTGGGCTCCAATCAGAGCTGTAGCTCTGGAAGTCTGGGGCATTCCTGCTGTGGGGAGAACACGGACAGAGAGATGCACCAGCAGAATGGATGATACGTGCTACCACGTTCACGAATCTTGAGCACAGCATGCGAAGTGAAAGAAGCCAGTCACAAAAGAAGAAACACTACATGAGGTTGCTTCTACAAGGTACCCAGAACAGGCAAAGTCATAGAGACAGAAAGTAGAATAGATGTTACCAGGGACAGGGGGAGGGGTAGAGGGGAGTTAGTGTTTAATGGGTACAGAGATTCAGTTTGGGATGATGGAAAAGTTTTGGAAATAGAGAGTGGTGATGGTTGTACAACAAAGCGAACGCACTTAATGCCACTGAATTCTGCACTTAAAAATAGTTAAAATGGTAAATGTTGCATTATGCTTATTTTACCACAATTTAGGAATTAACCACAGGACAGCAAATTAGATCCAGTGCCGTGTGTAGGTGGTGGTTGCTATTAATCCACCACAGAATGGAAAAACACCACCAAAGAACACCTAGAAAACCTAGACGAGGCAGCTGTCTACTCAAACACACAGGTGTCAACATAAAAACACAAAGATTGAGAAAGATCGGAGAATATGACATCACCAAAGGAAACCAACTAAGCACCCGCAATGGACCCAGACCACCACCAGATTTATGAAATGTCTGACAGAGAATTCAGAATAGCTCTTTTAAATATGTTCAGGAAGTCACAAGAAAATGCTGGTAGAGAACTAAATAATATTTGGAACATAATCCAGGAGAAGAACGAAACTAGACAAAGGAACAGAATCTCTTAAAGTTAACCAAATAGAAATTCTAGAAATAAAAAATATGTTATCTGAACTGAAAACCTTGATAGAAAGCTCCAACAGCAGACTTGATCAAAGAGAAAAAAGAATCAGTGAGTTCAAAGACAGAACGTACTAAATTATCCAATCAGAGGAGGAACAAAGAAAAAAAGAAGAAAAAATGAAACAGAATTGCAGCAATCATGGGACTCTTTCAACTCAAAAAACCTCTGCATACTTGGCGTACCCAAAGAAGACCAAAAATGCAAGAGACCTAGAAAGCATATTTAAGGAAATACTGGCTGAAAGTTTCCCACATATGGAAAAAGATGATGGCATCCAGGTACAGGAAGCTCAGAGGTCACCAATCAAATTCATCCCAAAGAGGAACACCCCAAGACACATCGTAATCAAATTATCAAAAACCAAAGACAAAGAAAGAAAACTGAGAAATGAAGTCTTCTGTAGACAAACAAAAGCTAAGGGAATTCATCAACACTAGACCTGCCTTACAAGAAATGCTAAAGGGAGTTTTTTCAATTGGAAAGAAGATATGCTAAACATCTGATAAACATTTATAGAACATTTCATCCAACAGCTGTAGAATATAGTCTTCTCAGTAGCACATGAAACATTCTCTAGAACAGACCATATGTTAGTCATAAAACAAGTTTCAACAAATTAAAAAAAAATTGAAATTGTATCAACTATCTTGTCTGACCACAGTAGAATAAAACTAGAAATCAATAATAGAAGGGACATTGAAAATTACAAATATGTTGGGGGCCTGAAGCTCCACACCCCTTCTTGTGAGACCGCTCCTATGTGACAATCTGCTCAGATGGCCGTGCTTTACATGATAACTGCCTCGAAATCTTTAACACAACATAGCAGAATCGATGGGACACAGCAAGAGCAGTTCGAAGAGGAAGGGTTACAGAAATAAATGCCTATATCAAAAAAGAAAAAAAGACTTCAAGTAAACAACCTCACATTACACCTAAAGGAACCAGAAAAACAAGAACAAACCAAACCCATGTTAGTAGAAGGAGAGACCACAAAGATCAGAGCAGAAATAAATTAATTAGAGATTAAAAAAACAAAAGTTTGATGAAACAAAGAGTTGGTTTTTTGAAAAGATAAAAATCAATAAACCTTTAACTAGAATAACAAAGAAAAAAGAGAGAAGATTCAAATAAATAAAATCAGCAATAAAAAAGGAAACATTATAACTGATACTACAGAAATACCAAGAATATTGGTATTGTAATATCAGTAATATTGGTATTGTAAAATATAACCTTCCAGATCAAAAGAATTAACTGAAATAAAATGTAAAATCTGGGGCCGGCCCGGTGGTGCACTGCTACAGTGCGCCGCTTGGGATCGTGGCGGCGCTTCCGCTGAGGGTTCAGATCCCACATACAGACCGGTTCCCGTTCACTGGCTAAGCGAGGTGCGGACGCAACACCGAGGGTTGCGATCCGTTGCCGGACATGGAAAAAAAAAAAAATGTAAAATCTACCAAGAAGAAATGAGATAAGCTACAAATCTTTAAGTATGGTTCAAAATATCCACAGGAAAAACTCCTGGAGATCAAACATTTTGATAAAAAAAAACCACAGGGTAAGAGACTTCAACACACCTCACTCAGGATGCATCATATCAACTGCCCACACTATGAGAGAGGACACACCCCANGGGTACAGAGATTCAGTTTGGGATGATGGAAAAGTTTTGGAAATAGAGAGTGGTGATGGTTCTACAACAAAGCGAATGCACTTAATGCCAATGAATTCTTCACTTAAAAATAGTTAAAATGGTAAATGTTACATTATGTTTATTTTACCACAATTTAGGAATTAACCACAGAACAGCAAATTAGATCCAGTGCCGTGTGTAGGTGGTGGTTGCTATTAATCCACCACAGAATGGAAAAACACCACCAAAGAACACCTAGAAAACCTAGACGAGGCAGCTGTCTACTCAAACACACAGTCATCAACATAAAAACACAAAGATGGAGAAAGATCAGAGAATATGACATCACCAAAGGAAACCAACTAAGCACCGCAATGGACCCAGAACACCACCAGATTTATGAAATGTCTGACACAGAATTCAGAATAGCTCTTTTAAACATGTTCAGGAAGTCACAAGAAAATGCAGGTAGAGAGCTAAATAATAAGTGGAACATAATCCCGGAACAGAACGAAAC
>NW_007738819.1:20012-29480 GCF_000696425.1 Galeopterus variegatus
AGAGATCACAAAGATCAGAGCAGAAATAAAATTAGAGATTAAAAAAACAAAAGTTTGATGAAACAAAGAGTTGGTTTTCTGAAAAGATAAAAATCAATAAACCGCTACAGTGCGCCGCTTGGGAGCGTGGCGGCGCTCCCGCCGAGGGTTCGGATCCCACATACAGACCGGTTCCCGCTCACTGGCTGAGCGAGATGCGGGCGCAGCACCGAGGGTTGCGATCCTGTTGCTGGTCCCGGTCCAGTATGGGCGCAACACTGAGGGTTGCGATCCGTTGCCGGACACGAAAAAAAGACAAAAAGGAAAAAAAAAATCAATAAACCTTTAGCTAGAATAACAAAGAAAAAAGAGAGAAGACTCAAATAAATAAAATCAGCAATAAAAAAGGAGACATTATAACTGATATTACAGAAATACCAAGAATATTGTTATTGTAATATCAGTAATATTGGTATTGTAAAATATAACCTTCTAGATCAAAAGAATTGACTGAAATAAAATGTAAAATCTACCAAGAAGAAATGAGATAAGCTACAAATCTTTAAGTATGGTTCAAAATATCCACAGCAAAAACTCCTAGAGATCAAACATTTTGATAAAAATCACAGGGTAAGAGACTTCAACACACCTCACTCAGGATTCATCGTATCAACTGCCCACCCTATGAGAGAGGACACACCCCAGCTCCCAAAGTGAGGACCAGGGACAGTGACGGGGCCATGAGAACAGGCAGGGGCTTTGCTTTATATCTGTGCAAAACTAAAAGGTCTTCAGAGGACTTTTGCCAAAAGAAAAGAGCATTCAATCCCAAGGAAACTTTAAGTCTTTGCTTTTTAGAGAACACGAACATTGTCTGGAACTTTTAAATGAGAGGTTTCCCAACTTTTACCAACAAAATTTTAAACAACTTTGGGTTTTCATTTGTTATATTGGAGTGCTAGAGTCTTGTACTCAGAGTATGAAACATTCTTTTAGGCTAAGAATTAATTTTGTTGCCAATCCTACTAAAAAGGGCAGTAAAATACTGACTGCATTTTTGACAATGTATACATGATACAGGGTTTTAGTGCTCACAAACATCATAACAAAAAAATCAAGCCTTATTAACAAAAAACTTCATTTATATCTAAACCAAATTGGGCCAAATCCCGTGGCTCACTCGGGACAGTGCAGCGCTGGGAGCGCCGAGGCCACAGGTTCGGATCCTATACAGGGATGGCCGGTGCGCTCACTGGCTGAGCGTGGTGCAGGCGACACCAAGCCAAGGGTCCCGATCCCCTTACTGGTTACAAAAAAGAAAAAAGAAACTAATTAAACCAAATAACAAGCCAAATGTCTCTGTATTACTAATGGGGTATAAAAATTAATCTGCTTCATATTAGAAAATAACCATAATCAAGTAGAGATTTTCCCCCAGGAATAACATACCATGACCAAGTTGGAATTATGTCCCCAGAAATATAACAATATTTCCCCACTAGGAAATCTCTTTATGTTGTTAATTACATAAACAGGCTAAAAGAGAAGAAATGTAATATGTAATAAAGATAGCTCAGTAAATGCCCAAAAGGAATTTGATACAATTCTTATCTATTTCTGGATTTAAAAAGAAAACAAAATCTTTTAGTAAACTCAAAACAGAAGTAAGCTTCCTTTAGTTGAGGGAGTATTTATCAGAAAACAATACAAAAATCACATTTAAAGGTGAGATATTACTATAAACAGAAAACACGACAAGAACATCCACCATCAATAGTATTATTCAGCATTGTTCTGGACTTCCTTCCATGAATGAAATAAAACAAAAAAAGTACAAGAAATACAAATGTAGGAAAGAAGAAACAAAATTATTATTATTTGTAATGGTTTACCCTAGAAAACTCTAGAAAATCAACAACTCTAACCAAATAATGAAAAACATCCAGGCATAAAGATAATCCTAATAATGCTAATAACAATGACAACTAACGTTTACAGAGCCCTTGCTGTGGTACCGTACGCAGGGAGTACCTAAGGTCATTTTCTCATTTTTCTGCACAATAGTAACCTGTGGCAGAGGGCCAGACTAACGGATCGGCAGGAGAGAATACAAAGTCCAGACACGTACTTAATTCCCATTTAGACCTGGTCCATCAAGATGTCAAAGAAAGATTGTTAAATAAATAAGGCTAAAACAAATGGCTATCCATTTAGAAAAAACAAAAAAGGTAAAACTGTACCTAATAAAATAAACACAAATTATAAGAGGAAAAATGATATATGTACGGATATCTTTCTTCTCTTTTTTATATTTTATTGCATAAAATTTACTTATACAAATATAAGTAAGCACTTTCATTCTCTCTTGAAGCCCAACCAAGACCTCAGAAAAGGAATTAACTGATAGGGAAAAAGGGCACAGGAAGGGAAACAAAATTTTGGCAACTGAAAAGTCAGCAGAAAAGAAATTACTGACGAAACAGACCTAAGAAAACCAAATTCCAAGCCAGCAGTCGGGAAGAGCAAAGAATCAACCTGATTTACAGGCAAAATCCCCCAGAAGCTCAGGAAATCAGTGGCACAAACTTCAGGCAGTGGGAATGAAGGGGTGAAAACAGGAGGACTGGGTTAGAAAGCTGTTTAAAAAGCAGCTACAGCCCTTTCTGCACAGTCAGGGAGTGAAATGGGGTGTCTGCACAGGGTGCACACTGAGCACAGCTGAGGCATGAGTGACAGAAAGCAAGGGATCTAGGGGGAAGTTCACACGACGTGTGCTGAGATGTTCTGCTAGTCCCTCCCCACCCCCAAGGCCTCTTCTCTGGGTTTGTCCCCAATAGTGGCTGCCAACCAATGCCTCAGGCAGGAGACTAGAAGGCTCTTCTCTGGGGAATCTGATCAGCCCAATACGAAGGACCTAACCATACTGACCTAAAGACCCAACATCATCATGAACACACCACAGGCACAGCACCCTGCAGTGAAGACCACAGTCACAAGCCTCACGCACATGTTGAGGGCCACCAGTCAGCTTTGTAGAGCCCCACACTTAAATATGAGCAGTCAAACCTCTAGCAGAAAGATAGAGGCCAGATGACATCAACAAAACAAAGGCACCTGTAGGTAACAGTCGGCAGGGAGTGGATCTGGAGATGAAAAACAACCTATTACCCGCAGCAAAATTCATAGATGACATCACATCTATGAAACAAGAACAAGATGTTATAAAAAAAATTCAGGTTACAAAAAAGAACTCGGAGAAGTTAAAACTATAATAGCAGATCTACACAATGAAATTTTAATCAGCCTTAAAAAGGAAGAAGATTCTAACATATGCTATATAACATGGATCAACCTTGAGGACATTATATTGAGTGACGTTATATTGAGTGAAATAAGCAGGACATTATATTGAGTGAAATAAGCTGGTCACAAAAAGACAAATGTTGTGTGATTCCACATATGAGGTACCTAGAGCAGTCAAAGTCATACAGGCAGAATGATGGTAGCTGCCAGGAGCTGGAGGAAGAGCGGAATGGGGAGTCAGTGTTTAACTTCTAGTGCTCTAAATTCTAGGGTATAGAATTTTGGTTTTGCAAGATAAAAAAGTTCAACAATATGAATATACTCAAAATACTTAGTTAAGTATTGTGCATTTAAAAATGGTTAAAATGGTCAATTTTATGTTATGTATATTATAGTACAATTAAAAATAAAAAAATTGAAAGGATGCAAAAACAAAAAAGATGATAGCAGAAATGAAATATTTAACAGACTTTGAAGGATTAAGTTAAGGAAGCCTCCCAGAAAAGAAAATCGTAAAACAGATAGAAAATAGGAGAAAAAGGATATGATAATTAGGGGACCAGGCCAGGGGGAGTTCCAGAGAAAGAAAACAGAAAAGTTACCAGTGAAATAACTCAGGAAAATAAGGACATGAGGGACCTTACGGAAGGGTGCGGTGACTGCCCAGCATGAGAGAGAGAGAGAGAGAGAGAGAGAGAGAGAGAGAGAGAGAGAGAGAGAGAGAGGAAAAAAATATATATATAGCAAGGCACATTGCCCTTAAATTTTAGAATGTTGGGGACAACCAGAAGCTCCTACATGCTTTTGGAAAAGAAAAGTGCCACAAAGGATTGGAATCATTTTATTCTTGCTGCAACATTGGCCACTAGAAGACAATGAAGTGATGCCTATAAAATTATGAGAAAAAAAAATTTCTCACCTAAAATTTGATGTGCAATAAAACCATCAAGTATCAGGATAAAATAAAGTTGTAAGGTCATAAAGGTTTACCTTCCACAGACCCATTCTGAGGAACATATTGAAGAAAAAAAATAAGGAAAAAAAACAGAACGTGGGATATAAAAAATCAAAAACGCAAAGATGAAACTCATGGAATCTCTTACCCATATGATGTATGGAAATATTTCACCAAGAGTTTACAGTTGAGTTAGTGATAATTATATAGAAAACTAAGTAAACAAACAAGACAATTTTAAGTGTAGGGGGAACAAAAAGTTGTGCAAAAAAGGAAAAAGTGATAACTGCATATACAAGGGTACTTCAAAAAGTTTATGGAAAAATGGAATTAAAATATAATAAGAATTAAGAATTTTCCCATGAACTCTTTAAAGTACCCTCAAAGGGGCTGGCCTGGTGGCGCACAGCTACAGTGCACCGCTTGGGAGCGCAGCGGCGCTCCCGCCGAGGGTTCGGATCCCACATACAGACCGGTTCCCGCTCACTGGCTGAGCGAGGTGCGGGCGCAACACCGAGGGTTGCGATCCCGTTGCCGGTCCCGGTCCGGTACGGGCGCGACACTGAGGGTTGCGATCCGTTGCCGGACACGAAAAAAGACAAAAAGGAAAAAAAATAAAGTACCCTCAAAGGACGACTTGGCATATCTATGAATCACATCTATGTCATTTTAATGCAAACTCCAAATGTAACAACCACAATGAAAGGAAGGGAAGACAAGCAGCACTGGGGGTGAAAAAGAGATAAATCCTCATCTTTCACAGTCGGAGATCAAGATAAACAGAATAACTAAAATAACAAGCTAAATAAAAACTAAATATAATAACTAAATTAAAAATAACAACTAAAATAAAAAAAGAACTAAATAAAAAGCCAGAAATAGCAGTTATAAGCATGCTCTTTAGCAAGGTAGATGGAAATACCAAAGGATCAGCGGGGCAGCTGGACGTGCTTGGCTCTGGGGAGTGGGAAACGAAGTTCTGAGAACAGGCTGACTGCTCTGCCCATGAGGATCTTTGTCGACCTCATTGTGAGCATGTATAACTTTGATAGAAATAAAAACCAAAACCCAGAAAGTTCCCTCACAGATTTCAAGGGAAAAAGATGACCCCATGACTCCAAAAACAAGCAAAGTGACTGAACTAGTAATTTGCAGAAGCGTAGACATGATCAACGGACGGATGAAAGGCGTGCACGCCATCAATCGTGAAGAATGAAGGAAATGCCACAAGGGCATGGTCCAGGACTGGGGAATGGACAACCCTGCACGTGGCGGGTAGAGGTGTAAACTGAGTAACCTTGCAGGAGAGCACTCTGGTAAGACATAACAAAAAAGCAAATCCATTTCTAAGAATTTTTTTCCCCTAAAATCTAGCACTATTTCACAAATATTTAGTATAAGCATAAGGAGGCATGGTAAGTGACATTCATCATCATGGTACTTTTTAAAAACTGAGGTAAAATTCATACAACACAAAATTCACCATTTTAAACCAGTTTAGAGTGTTCAGTACTTTGAAGGCATTCAGTAGCTTTTAGTACATCTGCAGGGCTGTGCAACCACCACCACCACGCTACTTCTAGAACTTTCTCATCTCTCTGAAAGGAAACCCACACCCACTAGCAGTCACTCCCCACTGCCCCTCCCCCAGCCGCTGGCAACCATTAGTCTGTGCTCTGTCTCTATGGATTTGCTAATCCGGACATTTCACAGAAGTGTAACCACACACTACGTGGCCTTTGCATCTAGATCCTTCCACTCAGCCTAACGTCCTCAAGGAACATTCATGCTGTAGCCCATGTCGCTGCTTCATTCCTCTTATTACTGAATTCAAAGTCCAGCTTCAGTGAGCACTGGATGGACTCACAGGACTCAGCACACAGTCACAGTCACAGCCATTCACAGATTCATCACAGCAAAATGACGCAAGCAGCAACAGCAGAGGGAAAAGGCATGTGGGGTGAGGTCCAGAGGAAGCCACGCTCAAGCTTCCAAGATCCTGTCCAGCAGAGTCGCAGGACAATTACTTCCCCTGGCAGTGAGCTGTGACAATGCATGTGAAAGGTTGTCTACCAGGGATGCGCAGGAGACACTTGGCACCCAGGGTTTTCACTGGGCAACCCCACCTGGCACATGCCACATTCCAGACTCCCTGAAGGAAAGCAGCCATTCAGCACAAACCACATGTTTGCACAAACAATTCCGGCACAGAGAGCCACTCGCCAGTTCTGGGAACAGTGGGAAACCTCCTGAAATCCGAGTTCCCAGACGTCAGCCACAGACCAGCCTTGCGAGCAGCCTTTCTAAGGACAGCTGCCCCAGGCCTGCCACCTTCACCCTTTTCTGCACAGTGGCCAAAGCATGGCTGCTAACAGCATCGGGTTTTATGTGATGGAGTAATCTTCTGTCAGTTTGATTTCCAAAACTCCTGGAGAAGAGGCCGGTGTCCCCGCTTAGACTGCTTGGCTGCTGCTCTGGTGTTCACGTGGAAAGGTGTCAGATAAGCCCCTCTCATCTGCTGTGCACGCAATCTGACGGGTCTCTCTGTGCCCTTCAGTTCCATGCTTTGCTCAGAAAGTCATTTTTATTACTTCCATGCTTTGCTCAGAAAGTCATTTTTATTACTCGAAGTGTCACACATCTGGGCATTCACACACAACTGAGAGCAGGAGAGGGTGCTCCAAAGCACGCGGGCTCGTGAGAGAAAATGAACTGGAGATGTGGGTCACCAGGAGACGACTGTGTCCACCTCAATTTAGGAAATAGCCTCTTGTCTTTATTTTCCAAGCAAATTCAACCTCAGGTTGTAAGCCAACACTTGTGCCATTTAAAACTTCTCCACAAACCACCGTGTCACAAACGGTGGCAGAAGCAGAGACCGTGGGTGAAAGAGGGCCTTGGCATGGAGGAGGCCATCGGAGGCTCATTTTCTACCGAGGATCTATCTTTACAGTGAAGTCAGGAAAAGAACTACTCTGAGGACAATACATAAATCAAAAGATTTTAAGTTCTCAGAACTGTGCATGTAGCCCTCAAGAGACCCGTCTCAAAAAAGAAAACAACAAACAGAGCCCCAAGTGGCCTGCTAGCTGACTCCCAGGCTGCTGCTGTGGGATGAGTGTGTCCCACTGCCTGTCTGTGGGACTCGGAGACAGAAAACGGCTGCCTGCCACATGGCTGTTCTTCCCAGATGCAAAACGAGATTCGGTTTGCACAAAGACTGACTTTCTTCTCCAAAAGAGAAGATATATGAGGGGTCTTTAAAAATTCATGGAAAGATTTGTAGTATCTTTTAATTCTATTTTTCCATGAACTTTTTGAGGTACCCTAGTACCTCCCAGCTAACAGGTTAAAAGCTACTTCAAAGATGTCTATTTGTCCCGTCACGCTACTACAGGCATCCCCTGCCATCTGAATTCTTGCAATACAACTTCAGAAACTGAACAAATTCAGAGAAATTTTCAAGTAAATCCCTTGCTATCTAAACTCTTCCTTCTTGCGTTCTGAAATGTGAGAACCAAACAGGATTTGAAGAACAGGAGATACACTTCTATGTCTTTCTCTAAAGAAGGGGTAGCAAACTTTCTCTGTTAAGGGGTAGGTTGTAAACAATTTCAGCTTTGCAGGGCATCTAGTGAGAAGGTCACTGTTGCAACTACTCACTTCTGCAGCTGCAGCACAAAAGCAGCTCAGACAATATGTAAAGGAATGGGTGGGGCTGTGTTCCAGTAAAACTTTATTTACAGAGGTATGCGGTGGGCTGGATTTGGCTCCTGGCCATAGTGAGCTGTCCCTACTTTGAGTGGAGACTTTAACCTAGTTTAAGAGTGTCAGGCCCAAATCATTACTATTACAAACAGCAAGCTCTCATGATATAAACATTCATTTTTATTGTCTTTATAAAATAAGAAGGGACCATGCCTAAGTGAGAAAATTCTGAATTGTATATAATATGTGCAATTCGGGGTAAGGATATTTTAGGTATAGTACTTGGAAGAATGCTGAAATGCTGTTTTTCTAAAAAGATGTTTCATCAACCTTTTATGTTTATATTTTAATTTTAAAAGATGCAGTTTAGGGCCAGCCCGGTGGCGCACTGCGCTAGTGCGCTGCTTGGGAAGCGCGGCTGCGCTCCCGCCAGAGGGTTCGGATCCCACATACAGACCGGTTCCCGCTCACTGGCTGAGCGAGGCGCGGGGGCAACACCGAGGGTTGCGATCCCGTTGCCGGTCCCGGTCCGGTATGGGGGCGACACTGAGGGTTGCGATCCGTTGCCGGACACGGAAAAAAGACAAAAAAAAAGATGCAGTTTAGAAAGAAATAACTAACTCATTAATTGACAAGGCTTTGAAGTGGGATAGCAGAGATGTGAATGGAACCCAGCTCAGCTGGCTCCTAAGGCCAGTTCCATACACTGCAATTCCCAAAGGGCGTGCTCTCCTTAGGTGTTCTGTTTTTCCACTTTAAATTTCTTCTCAGGAGGGACCTGGTTTAATTATGGACTGTAATACATCTTTATGGCCTTTTCCCTCAGACTCTCCACCCTCAAATTATATGTCATAATGTAACATTCAATACAAAGAATATATTTGGCTATAAACCATAATAAATACTTGTGAATCCCACCTCCCAGATAAAAACTAGATTACCAACACCTTGCAACTGTCTATTTTACCTTATTGTTTCATTTCAAACTTTTTAATATACAATGTAATACATGCACATGTTCTTTTAAAGTTTTAGTTCGAAGAGATTTGTAACTTAAATAGCAGTTCCTCCCCCACCCCTACCCACTCCTCTTCTGCCATCTCCCTGGTCTCCTACTTAAGCTCTTCTAACTGCATTTATCATTTTTTAAATAAATAACAGCTTTACTGAGATACGTCACATACCACAAAGTTCACCCTTTTAAAATCCAGTAGTTTTTGGCATATTCACAAGGTTGTGCAACCACCACCACTACCTACTTCCGTAACATTTTCATCAACCTCAAAGAAGCCCTGTCTCCGCGGGCAGCTGCTCTCTATCCCGCTTCCTCACCCACAACCGCTACTCTACTTTACGTCTGTATGCATCTGCCTATTTCATATGAACAGAATCATATAACATCTGGCCTTTTCCATCGGGCTTCTTTACTTAGAAAAGGTGCAGTTTAAAAAATACCTTTCTGTTAAAAATATTACATGTTTATTGGAGAAAATGTAAAAAATTCAGGAAAGCACGAATTTTAA
>NW_007738819.1:30419-38216 GCF_000696425.1 Galeopterus variegatus
CCTTTTGATATGGTAAGCAAAGAAATGGTATTTCACTCTTTCATTTGTATTTTTTTGATGATCAGTAAGATTGAACTAATTAACATGTGGTTTAAAAAATAATTTTAATATTTTTGACCATTTGTAAGTATTGATAATGCCTGTTAGTGATTAAAAAACCATTTTAAGCTACGTGGAGTTTGTTATGTTGAGCCCAAGAATCCACAGCCATAGGCCGCTCCCAGAGCCTGTGCTGCTGAGATGTTCAAAACTCTGGGAAGGCAGGATTCTGCTTTAATTCCCTTTTAGACAAATGAGGAATGCCATGTGCTAAGGTGTACACGGCTTCAGGAGTAACCACTTTCCAGCTGGGACACTGCAGAGGCCAATGTGCCATCGCTTTTTGGGGGTTGAACTTCCATCCAGAAGTCTCCCATTTCCACTGCAAAGAATGAACCCATGATGCAAATGCTTGACTCCCAGCCTCGTCTCCAGCCACCGTGGACCTCAGCTGCACCCACCTACATTGGCCTCTCTAACACACTAAGCTGCTTCTGCCCTGAAGGTCCCTTCCAGCGGGCTCCTCCTGTCACTGTGGTCCTGACGCACACATCGTCCCCCTGCCCCAGCACCCAACTCCATGCTGTGCAGCCCTTGGCCTGTCCCTTTCCCCTTTTCTTTCTTAGTTTTCTGTCCTGACCTGTGCTGAGACAGCAGGTGTTCGGCATATACCCACTGAGAAGATGTACGTGTCAATANTGTCTCCGCGGGCAGCTGCTCTCTATCCCGCTTCCTCACCCACAACCGCTACTCTACTTTATGTCTGTATGCATCTGCCTATTTCATATGAACAGAATCTTATAACACCTGGCCTTTTCCATCTGGCTTCTTTACTTAGAAAAGATGCAGTTTAAAAAATATATTACTGTTAAAAATATTACATGTTTATTGGAGAAAATGTAAAAAATTCAGGAAAGCACAAATTAATTTTAAATACTCATCCAGAAATAATTAACTACTCCTAACGTCTGTATAAATTTCTTTTACAAAATTGAAATCACACTATACAAACTGTCTTCAAATTTTCTTTTTGACCTAATGTAATGCGCACATTTTTTCCTGTCTTTAAATAAATTTTTCCAAAGCATGGTTTTAAAGGCTTTATAATATTCCATTGTACACATATACCATGATTTGATTTTCCTGCTGTTNAAAAAATATATTACTGTTAAAAATATTACATGTTTATTGGAGAAAATGTAAAAAATTCAGGAAAGCACGAATTTTAAATATTCATCCAGAAATAATTAACTACTCCTAACATCTGTATAAATTTCCTTTACAAAATTGAAAGCATACTATACAAACTGTCTTCAAATTTTCTTTTTGACTTAATGTAATGTGCACATTTTTTCCTGTCTTTAAATAAATTTTTCCACAGCATGATTTTAAAGGCTTTATAATATTCCATTGTACACATATACCATGATTTGATTTTCCTGCTGTTAGTTTATCTCATTTCCAGTTCTTTCAAGACAATTATTAATAAAACTATAATGAACTTGCTTGTGATTACATCTTTACAGGCATCCACATTTATTTCCTTGACATAAACACCTAGAAATACAATTTGTGTTAAAATGCATACTCATTTTTAAGACGCCTGATACATACTGCTAAATCTCTCTCCCAGGGGTGTGTTCTTCCACGTGCCCACCTGTGGTGGAGCAGGGTTCTCATTTTGACCACGTCATCATTTTTAAAAACCCTTCTGATATGGTAAGCAAAGAAATGGTATTTCACTCTTTCATTTGTATTTTTTTGATGACCAGTAAGATTGAACTAATTAACATGTGGTTTAAAAATTAATTTTAATATTTTTGGCCATTTATAAGTATTGAAAATGCCTGTTAGTGATTAAAAAACCATTTTAAGCTACGTGGAGTTTGCTATGTTGAGCCCAAGAATCCACAGCCATAGGCCGCTCCCAGAGCCTGTGCTGCTGAGATGTTCAAAACTCTGGGAAGGCAGGATTCTGCTTTAATTCCCTTGGAGACAAATGAGGAATGCTGGGTGCTAAGGTGCACATGGCTTCAGGAGTAACCACTTTCCAGCTGGGACACTGCAGAGGCCAATGTGCCATTGCTTTTTGGGGGTTGAACTTCCATCCAGAAGCCTCCCATTTCCACTGCAAAGAATGAACCCATGATGCAAATGCTTGACTCCCAGCCTCGTCTCCAGCCACCGTGGACCTCAGCTGCACCTGCCTATATCGGCCCCTCTAACACACTACGCCGCTTCTGCCCTGAAGGTCCCTTCCAGCGGGCTCCTCCTGTCACTGTGGTCCTGACGCACACATCGTCCCCCTGCCCCAGCACCCAACTCCCTGCTGTGCAGCCCCTGGCCTGTCCCTTTCCCCTTTTCTTTCTTAGTTTTCTGTCCCATCCCCTTCCTGGAGGTCCAGACCTGTGCTGAGACAGCAGGTGTTCGGCATATACCCACTGAGAAGATGTATGTGTCAATAAAACTAGTCTGACTCAGGTCATTTCCCAATCAACGCTCACCTAGTTGACTGTCTCGGGACACCCCCACAATGCTCTCCTGGAAACTGCCCTCAGGCAGAACTTTAGGAGCCCCCAGGTGCGCTGACTCCCTCTCCCCCAGCCTCAGGCTTGTGAAACTAAACGAGGAACCCCTCAAACTTTGATTTAGCCTGGGTTACAATGAAGAGAAAACGTGCATCGTCCGATTCACAGTGGGATGCTTGGGAAGAAATGGTCTCGTTAACAATGCGATTCACAGTGGGATGCTTGGGAAGAAATGACCTTGTTAACAATGCAATTTTCCTAAGTGATCTTTCCTCAGTCACTTTACTTAAATTATCTTTCCAAAGGCAAGGTAAGGAAGGGATGGCTGTGGGGTATTTACACACCAGTGTCTATAAAAGCACTGCAAGGAGAGCCCGGTCATGGGGCGAAGGTCTTATTTGAGTTGAAACCTGAGGAGCTTCTGTCCTGTCACAAGTCAGTCGCTCTGCTCAGATCTCCCTGAGAAGGAGCGAGCAGCTCCCGGACTGTGCACCACCATTTTCTGGTTTAATCTCTCATGACAGGAAGCACACAACGGCAACGAAGCTCCTTGTTTTAGGTTTGTCATAGGATAGAGCATTTATTCACTAATATACAGAAGACGTTGTAAGAAAAAGAATGTTCATTTAAGTGGTACGTGAACTCCGGAGCCTTGACACGACAGCCCAGCGCCATGCATGCACAGGGGCTGCAGGTTTCTCTCGTCTGTCAGAAGCCTCAGAATCTTTCGCTTTAGTCGAGTGGAATGCTCGAAACAAGGAGCACTTCTAGAAAACTGAAATCCCACTATGGAGCTCGTTCTTCCACTGTGTTGTGCTCTATGCTGATTGGGACAGGCTGGCGCTAAAGCATCAGAGTGCTGAGGTCTCGCTGACACCCAGAAGGTGCCACGCAGCCTGTGCTGCCTTGGGCCCTTTGTCCTTCCTCTCCCTATCCTGGTGCCCTGAGACCTCGGTGAGGCTCACGACAGTCATGTCTTTGCTGGCTGCCTTTCCTCAGATGAGGGACCTTGACCTGTAACACCCTGATGATGTGTGGAGTTCTCCAGTGTTCTCTGCCACCGCCCAAGAAGCACAACAAGGCACGGCCACTCCACACCTGCATGGGTGACACCTTGTCTGAGTTCCCAGTGCCCTGCCATGCCCTGGACCCTCGGCCAACACTGGTGATGTGATCAAGGTCATGTAGTGGATTGAATTATGTCCCCCCAAAATTCCCTGAAGCTTGAATTGTGTCCCCCAAGTTTTATTAGAAACTTGGCCCCCACTGTGACTGTTAAGAGGGTGGGACATCTATTATGGTAATTGAAAGGTGTGGAGCCTTAAAGAGATGGCAGGACAATCCTTAAAGGATTGTAGGAGAGTGCAGTTGTGAATGGATTAAAAATGGTGGTCGGGGCATGGTTCCGAGGGCTTTAAAAGAAGGCAGACCCTGCTTGCTTTCTCTGCTCTCTCTGCTTCCATCATCTTGCAATGTGAGCCCCCTGGGTCACTGTCACCACCACCAGATGGACTTTGGACTTCCTAGCCTCAGAAACTGTAAGCAATAAGTTTTGTTTTACTTTATAAATCACCCAGTTCTGTGTATTCTGTTATATGCAATGCAAAAGGACTAATACAGGTCATAAGGGCAATTACAAAAGGGTGAAATCTGCCAATACCCTGGGTGAACTTGGAAGCAGATTCTTGCCCAGATCCTCCAGGTAAGAGCCCAGCCCACTGACACCTTGACACCCAAAGCAGAGAACTCAGCTGAGCTTGCAGGGACTTGTGACTACTAAACTGTGAGCTACTAAATGGCTGTTGTTTAAGCTGCTATATTCGTGTTGATTTGCAGCAACAGAAAACAATACAGTGGAGTCACTGGGTCATAAGGTAACATATAGAATTCCACAGTTCCTTTGTTAGGTTCAGATTATTTGCCTATCCCAAAATCGAACAAGCAATGGTCTTCTCTTTGTCAGGCCATGACAAAAGAGCTCCCGTAGTTCCTGTCCACTGGGTTTCTAATTCCTTTAGAGTGTGGAGACTCTTGGCAACTCGACATGCAGAACTGTAAAGAGCTCCGTAGGCTGAGGTGTGGTTCTTAGATCAGAGGCTCTCAGTGCCACCTGCGCGTGGGAATTCCCTGAGCAGCTATCTTAGTCCACTGGGGTGGCTACGACAAAACACCAGAGACTGGGTGATGACACAAAGTTACTGCTCACAGTCCTGGAGGCTGGAAGTCTAGGATCAAGGCATATTAGGTGTCTGCTGAGGGCCCATTTCCTGGTTCATGGATGGAGCCTTCTTGCTGTGTCCTCATGTGGCAGAAGAGCAAGGCAGCTCTCTAGGGCCTCTTTCACAAGGGCACTAATCCCATTAAGGGACCTAATCACCTCCCTGAGGCCCCACCTCCTAATACCATCACATTGACTAGGTCTCAACATACAAATTATGGGGGACACAAACATTCAGACTATAGCAGTAGCTTTTTAAGGATATCGATGCCTGGACCCCTTCTCAGGAGGTTTTGATTCTTTAGATCTAGGATTTGGTCCAGAGACAGTTATTTTTCAAAAGCTTCCTAGGTGCTTCTCCTGCAGAGTCCACACTGAGATGCCCGGTGGACAGAATTCTAAGATGTCCCCTTACCTCTGTTCCCTGGTGCTACTCCTGTGATTACGCTATGTTATGTGGCAAAAGGGATTTTACACATGTAGTTAAGGTTACATGAGGACGTGACTACTCTCGTCTCCTCGCCTTCATGTCTGAGCTGAGCAGAAAGTCTGGGAGGGCTTCCTCTTCCATGAGTACCACTTCAAGCTCACGCCCTTGCACTTGATCTCAGCCCTGGGGCAGCCCTGAGGACGGCTGGATGAGAGTCTGGCTGCTCTTCTACGTCTCCATGAACTGCCATGGCCATCGTGTGTGACTCAAACTCCCACTGACACAGTCACTCCAGTGACGACCTCCTTACCCCAACCTCCAAGCCCAGTGCTTGGTGTGAAATAAACATCAGTGTCCTTCAGGAGAGGCGATCCATCACTCTAATGTCACTGCCCTGACCACTGGACTAAAACTGTACCCATACTCCCGACACTCCCAGCCTCCTTCCCTGCTTTACCCTTCTCCACAGCACATCCCCCTCCTAATACAGCACATGCTTGACTTTCTTGTTCTAATGAACTGTCAGTCACATGAGGACGTGAGTTCCATGAGAGCCAAGATTTTTGTGTGCTTCATTCATCGTGGGATCTCTGGCACTGACTAGGTCTCTCAAAAAAAATTCATAATGAATTAATACCTGAAGAGATTTAACATAAGTCATCATGCTATACTTTTATGAGGTAAAAAGAAAGTTAAGTCCAAATGCACATGGCTACTGTTTTTCAAAAAGCCTATACACTATCTGAGTTTTCAACTACGTTTTGGCTTCCTGATTCTGAGAGAACAAGCTCATGAAATGTCTTAGAGAAACAGGTCTAGAGAAGGGGTATTTTGTGATGACTAAATAAAGAAGACACGAGTTTTACATTTCTCTCTAAATTTACAGAGATTTAGCAACTAACAAAAAATACTCTTCAGGCAAAATATTTTGTGTTTCATCAAACATAAAATGTTTTAAAAACTAATTCAAGATGTTTGCAAAAACAACAACAAAAATTCACGACAACAGGAAATAATATTCTCACAACTATAACTGGAAATAGCTTACGGTCTGTCTCCTCCCTGCAATTTATCAACCTTACACCACAAAGGGCCAATTCCTTCTGAGCACTTTTTATACCCACTCTGAAAGTTCCCTCAACCCGCTACTGGAAGGTGGAAAATGACAGTACAGAGACCACACGTGGCTCAGCCACAGCCAAGACCTCACTCCTGACCAACTATGCATTTTAAACTGTTTTCTTCAATTTCCCATTCCCACTCCTGTTTCCTTTACGCTGTGACTCCACGGTCAGCTTTCTCTCCCTGACTTCTGGTTCTCCACTTCCTCAGCAGCGTGGCTGACGTGCTATGGGATGCTCTGACTGAGATGCCCTTCATCTATGGGATGATGCAGCCCTCACAACGGGGCTGGGGCAGAGTGGACAGAGCAGCCGAAGGAATAAACGATGGGCCACAAGCAAGTTCACATGCTGGCAGCCACTATCACTGGTCGTTAACGTGACCAGTGCCAGAGATGCAAAGATACAAGATGCTTGTGTTCCTGGGCAGATTCTGATTGTAAGACATCTGACTGCTGATATCACAGAGAGCATCCAGCCCTGCTGATTAACTATCTGGTCTGGGGATTGGCTGAGGCCCAGTTTTCCAGCTAATTTCTTTCCTTCTCTGTTGCTGCCACTCCCAAAACCTTGAGGTTGGGAAGGGAGTGCTGTGGTGCCAGAACTTCAGCAGTTTCAGCAAAACAGCATAGAGGGCTAGGAGAGCCAGGCCCGAGCAGGAAGAAAGCAGTGGGAGTTGGCAGTTCAGAGTGGGTATCACTGAGTGTGAAAGGCAGAACAACAAAGCTCCTAGACGAAAACACAGGACAACATCCCCACGACTTAGAAATGAATGACTGCTTAAGCAGGACACGAAAGCACTAACCACTAGAGGACAACATCCCCACGACTTAGAAATGAATGACTGCTTAAGCAGGACACGAAAGCACTAACCACTAGAGAAAAGACTGGCAAATTAGACTTAATTAAAATGAGGAACTTTGTTCATCAACAGAGTGAAAATTCAAGCCACGCAGGGAGAAGGTATGTGCCGTACATCTCACAGAAGACCTATATCCAGAGTATGTGAAGAACTCCTAAAAGCAGTAAGGGAAAGAATATCTGATGTTAAAATGGGCAAAAGGCCCAAGCAGGCACATCTCCAAAGAGACTATTGAAACAATTAGCATGTGATAAGGGGCCTGACCTCATTAGCCAACAGGAAAATGCAAATCAAAACCACAATGAGACACTACTCCACATTACCTCAATGACCACGAGTCAATGCTGACAATACACAGTGCTGGTGACAATGTGAAGAAATAGATCTCTCATAAATGGCTGGTGGGATGTAAATTATACAACTACTTCAGTAGTGCTTGGTACTATCTACTATACTCAAATGCATGCATACCTTACGGGCCAGTAATTCCATTCCAAAGTGTATGTGCAGCAGGGATGAGAACATACATGTTCAAGTGACATGCACAAGAACATACCAGCACTATTTTAATAGACCCAAATTAGAAATGACTCGGCTGT
>NW_007738819.1:39916-40323 GCF_000696425.1 Galeopterus variegatus
AGTTTTGTTTTGTTTTGCTCATCCATCTAGCCTTTTATTTGTTTACTTAAGCACAGTATCACTTGAATTAAAGACACTAATCCAGAATATTATAAAAAAGGCTATCTCTGTATCTAAATAACATATAGAAGGTAGATTGAAAGGACATATTAAAAATAACTGATTGGCTGCTTAAGGGAGGTGATGGGAAATAAGATAAAATAACTCAAAAGGGGCTGTGACACACTAATGGGGTGTCTCCATACAGCTCAGTCTGTGGTACATTAACTCAATTCTCAGCACCTGACTTACCAATCCATACTGCTCAGTCTGTGGTATATTAACTCAATTCTCAGCACCTGATTTTCCAAGTTGAGGTGACTTTACTAACACCTCAGCATTCAAAGAGCAAGAGCTTAAGTGCCCCA
>NW_007738819.1:40433-40887 GCF_000696425.1 Galeopterus variegatus
ATACATGAGAATGTTCACAGCAGCACTTGCTATGAAAGTAAAAAATTATAAACACCCAAGTACACATCAACAGGCAAATGGATAAATAAGCTGTGGTATCACTACATGGTATCATGTATATTCATGCACTAGAATACTACTCAGCAAGAAAACACTGATGAGTTACAGATGCATGAAATAATGGGAGTGAGTATCAGGAACAATTTTTTTTTTCCTTTTTGAGACCGGCCACACCGCACTCAGCCAGTGAGCGCTGTGAGCGCACTGGTCATCCCTATATAGGATCCGAACCTGTGGCGGGAGCACTACTGCACTCCCAGCACCACACTCTCCTGAGTGCGCCATGGGCTCAGCCCAGGAACAATTTTGAATTAAAAAAAATATATATATGTCTCCATGTACACAAAATTTTAAATATGCAATTTAAAATATTGTTTATATTGTTTGGGGATGC
>NW_007738820.1:0-23386 GCF_000696425.1 Galeopterus variegatus
AGGCAGATATAAGGATGTCCTCTCCCAGGAAAAATAACCCTTCATCCATCTTTAATTCTCTACTGCAGGGAAGCCAAGAGGAAGGGAGCAGGAGAGAAAGAGACAAGATTTCCTCAAGTCTTCCGGGGTCCCACCGCAAAACCAGCATGCCCCTGCCTGAAGACCTCCAGGTGTGCAAATAAATGACTTCACAGCAAATTGTTTTCTTTCCCAGACTCAAAATGGCACTGTGAGTCAAGGAGAGGGCAGGGCCCACTTCGCTGAAGGTGGGTGAGGCGGCTGTCCCACTTCACACAGCCCAGGGGACGGCAGCTTCTGGCAACTCCTTTGAAAGCCAAGCCCTCCAGGGCTCCAAGTCAGTGCTCCTTGGGGGCTAAGGCGTCTCATTCTCAGGCTGGTGCCAAAAGGTCAACTTCAGCTCCTCCCCCGCATCACGACCTACCACCTCTTCTCCAGCCGCAATACCCCTGTGCTAGCTGGGAGAACCCAGCTAAGGCCTGAGGGCCCACTCCAGCCTTCACTCCCCACTGCAAAGGACATGGCACATCTGCTAATGAGTCGTGGGCCCCAGGAGAATGGTTTCCACTTCTACGGAGTGCTCTAGAGCTGATACACTCTCTGCCCAGCTCAAAGACAGCTGTGTACACTCATCAGATGCAACATACAGGCATCCCCATTCACACCACAGTGCACAGACACCCCTGTATACACAGCACCGTCATTCCTTTTTGTTTAATCTCTTGGGAAAAACAAAACAAAACCCAAAATACTGTGGCATAGAGAGGCCACTGAGGGCCATGTGGCCCTCTGTACACAAAGCTAATAATACACCCAGGCTGGAAGAGTTTCTAAAATTAACAGAGCAGGCACAAGGCGGGTAGGAATGCTGACTCGGGCAGGCCCGCCACTCGAGCGGGTTTCTATCGTCTCCCCAGCTCTAGTTCCCTCAATTAAAGACCAAATTCGAGACAGTAATTAACAGGAGAATGTTTGCATTTAGTGGTCTTCATAAAACCAAATTACATGAGACAAAAACACACATTTCCTTGCATTCTGACTAACTGTTTGAATCTTGAGTTTCTAGATGCTCAGGGATATTTCTGGTGCTTAATCTGGGCTGGGGCCAGAAGCCTGGGGCATTTCTCCCCACAAACCACCCTCCTGGGGCATTGCAGAGCTGCTCCAGAGGCAGCATGACATGGTGTTGTTTGAATCTTGAGTTTCTAGATGCTCAGGGATATTTCTGGTGCTTGATCTGGGCTGGGGCCAGAAGCCTGGGGCATTCCTCCCCACAAACCACCCTCCTGGGGCATTGCAGAGCTGCTCCAGAGGCAGCATGACATGGTGGGAAGAAGCACAGGCTCTGGAGCCAGCCAACCTGGGTTTGACTCCTGTTCTGTCATCTACTATCAAGTTACTTAACTGCTCCATGCCTCAGTTTCTCATCTGATCAATGAGCATACCCACAGTACTGAACTAGCAGAATTGCTATAAGAATGAAATGAATTGATCTGTAAAACGCTCTGACCTATGCCTGGCTATATTATGGAATGAGTAAATAAACAATTCAAATCAACAGATTTGCAGGAAAGAAGTGAGAGAGGGGGAAGAGTAAATCTTCCAGAGAAGAGTCAAAGCAAAGCATCTACTGGGAGTGGGATTGGACCCAGGAGAGCCAGTAGCAGAAGGAAAGGTCCACAATGTCCCCTAGCCAATCAGATGACAGAACCTATTTGCCTCAGCATACAGATGCCCTGGCCTCAGGAAACTCATGATCCGGTCAGAGGACAAGGCTTGGGTAGAAGACAAGTTGCGCGATGATGTGAGAATCCATCCCACATAGCCCAGGCATCTGAAAAGGTGGGACCCTGGTGGCCTGGGAGGGTGAAGCCAGGAAAGTATTTCTAGAAGAGGTGAGAGGAGCTGGGCTTTGAGAACTGTCCTTGGCCTCGTGGACTACCCTTTCTTCCTCGCCTGATGGTTGCACAGATCTTTGAAAGCCCAGCCCTGCCAGAGCCAAAAACGCTGTTCAGCACCACGGACAGAGCCTGGCACACCAGCCCCGTTCTGCTGGCTGAGCCGGAGGAAATTGGCAACTGCCTCCCCATTGGCACGCTCAGCTCCCTGGTCCCTCTTCATTCCCAGTCTCAAGTGATTCCTTAATGTCCCTGGGCTTTTTCGCTGGAGGCTCCCTGGTGACTGGAAAACCTTTATCCGTAAAGACCCCCAAATACTTCACATGTATGGAGCACTGACTGTGCTTTCCATACATCACTTCATTTAACCCTCACACCAGCACTATGGCTGCTATGATCTATATTTTACAGAAGATGACACTGAGGCTCAAAGAGAAGTGTTTTCTGAAGACCACAGAGACACATGATTCAGAGAGGTCTTTGGGATTCTCTCAAGCTCTTGGGGTGTTAGGCACCCAGTGGGTTGTGGGAGACGGACAAGGCTTTCTGGCAACTTTGCATCACAGTGGGGAGGCGGCCTGCTACAGCAGGTGCAGTCGCTGCCCCAGAGACAAGGGAGGAGAAGAGACGGCTGCAAAGAGGATTCAAGGGGGCCTGTCCTCCTGGTGTCAGGGCCTTAGGAGATGCTTTCTGGGTGTAGCACACTTCTTGAATGTTAAAAGCACCCTAGTCATCAGCAGTCAGTCAGCATGGTAGCACCCATCCTGCAAAAGGGAAAAATACAGCCCACAAGGAGGGAACAGCAACACTTCCATTTTGAGCTGGGTGCCCAGAGTTCCCCTAGCACCCCACTGGCCCTAGAATCATTCCTGAATAAATCTCACAATCCTGGGCATGGATTCGTGTTGGTGGGTGTCATGCCCTGGCAGAGAAGCAATGGATAACCAGACTCAGACATGCCATAGTTGGCACATGCCTGAATTAGAGGTCCTGGTTTCTCCAAAGCTAGAGGACCCTCCTCCATTCCAGCACTCTCTAAGCCAACAGGAGTCCTGGCCAGCAAGACACCAACTGGGCTTTGGAGCCCTAGGTCAAGCTCAGCCCCAGGATCCCAGACCTGTCCGCCGTCAATCCTCAACCTTACTTCCTACCTGGACCCACAGGTCTGCCCAGGCAGGCAGGCGACCCTCAGGAGGAAAAGGCAGCCTATAGGCCAGCACTGGAGGGGCAGGGCCCATGTGCAGGAGGAATGGGGGATGGCAAAAAGCCAAATCGCCCTTTACATTAACATCGGAACATCTCATTTGGTCTGAGAGGAAGATTAGAGCCCCAAGGGAGCCAAAAGAGGAGAACATAGGAGGCTCCTGACACTGAACTCAGAGACGTGAGCACTAGACTAAGGGCCCTCTCCTTCCCAGAGGCTAAAGAGGATGGGAAAGGTGATAAATGGAGGCAGAAGTGGAGGTCCCGGACAGAAACGGCCTCCTTCAGCCTCCTCCTGTTCACACACGCTCATGTCTGCCTTTGAGCACACATGCTCACACACTCACATGCACATGCAAGAACACACACATACATGTGCACACGTGCATACACATGCACACCAAAACCACGAGTTTTTACCCTGTACGTGTGTCCATGGTCACAAATACATACTCTTCTGTACACCCACTTGCATACATTTTGGCACACATGACATCAACTGGGAAGCCTGTCAGCTGGAAGAAAGAGAATGTCACTGTTTTGCAATTAAAATCTTCCATCCCTCAAGATTCATCTGAAGAGCTACTTCTTATGGGACTCTCCAACCTCTGACCAATGGAGCCTCAGCCCATCCTGAGCCCTGATTTTAGCACTCCTAGGATGCTGTGAGCTCTGGAGGGCAAGAGCCTTGTCCCAGACACCCCTGCTGTGCTGACTGCAGCCCATGGGTCTCCATGCTTTCTCCCAGGTGAGCAGCATACCCAACTCCCCTTCTTCTACCCACTCCCACTGTGCCAACAGCTCCCACTCAGTCGCCACTCCTAGCACCAGATCTGCATTCCCACCTGCCGGCAAAAGGTACCCACCTGAAGGGCTGGCTGTCTCCTACCCCAAGAGAGTCCAAAGCTAAACTCAGCATTGTCCTTCTCAAAGCTGAACAGCACAGTCTGCACTGCAATCACATGGACCCAAAACCTCGCAGACTTCCCTCCTGCTTGCTCTTACCTCTCATCACCCCTGCAGGCCCCCCCAACAGTTACCAAGTCTCTTCTGGCTTCCTCTGTGATGGCTTCTGAATCTGTCCTTGACTGCTCTGTCCTGGATCTGTTCCTCTCTACTTCTCACCTGGACCCTTGCCCCTGCCTCCTGCCTGGTCTCCAGTCTCTATTCTCTCCCTCCAACTCACATGCTCTCTGGGATCTTTCCAAACAACATCAGGATTAAGTCACCACTTACTTAAACCCTTGTGGTTGACCCCCACTGACTACAGAAGAAAGTCGGAGCTCCTTGGTCTGGTGCCCCTGGCTACCCCTTCCCTTTTCTCCCTCCTGCCTCCTTCACAGGAGCCTCACCCTCGGCCTCATCTCCATCCACATCCTGGTTTCTTCTCCTGAGAGCTACCATCTTTTGAAATACCTTTCCTCATCCACGGCCCAGCTCAACTGCCTCCTCCTCCATGAAGTTTGCCTACCATGTCCCTGTCTCGTGCTTGTGCTTCTGTATTAGTGGATGTCACATCCCACCCCTTTCATCAGGTACCACCTAACAAATCATAGAACCTAAGAATCCAGGAGTCTTCATGTCTAAGGAAGGGATGGGAGCTGGGAGATTCCCCTCCATTCCTGATCTATCCCTTGGTTTTCCAGGCCCAGCAAAGATCCTACCCAAGGTGACAGTGAAGACAGTGAGAATGGTGGAAGATGGAAGGCAACATTTGCGGGGCACTTACTATTTGCCGGGCACTAATTTGAGGACTTTATATGGATTATTTTATTTAATCCCCCCAAAAAGCCCAATGAGGCAGATACTATGATTATGCTCATTTTATAGATGAGGAGACTGAGGCACAGAAGTTGAGAGATTTACTCTGTGTGGTGGGTCAAGAATTCAGACCCAAACAGCCTGACTCCAGAGTCCACTTCCTAACCACTCTACAGAAATATCAACCCAGCTAGTGGTATTCCATTTCTCCCAGACTCTGTGCCTGCTCCCAGTCCTCTTCTCTATCCCAGGCTTCTCTCCTGTGCTCTCTTCCATGACACCTTCATCCTCAACTTCTTCACTCCCTCACCCTCTGCCTTCCCCCTTCATTGAACCTTAGTTGTGTCCTAACGACATCACTCTCCCAAATGCCACATCCCTGAGGGTCAGGGGTGAGCCAGCATCCCCCGCCCCCTACAGCTGCCACTTCCTGCCCGTGATAGAAATGTCTACGAGATCCTTTGGGCACGCTGTCCTCAACTTCTTCACTCCCTCACCCTCTGCCTTCCCCCTTCAGTGAACCTTAGTTGTGTCCTAACGACATCACTCTCCCAAATGCCACATCCCTGAGGGTCAGGGGTGAGCCAGCATCCCCCGCCCCTACAGCTGCCACTTCCTGCCCGTGATAGAAATGTCTACGAGATCCTTTGGGCACGCTGTCCTCTGTTGGCCATCTTTCCAGCCTCACCTACCACCCTCAGGGCCCCGGGCACCTGGTTCACAACCTTCTGCTGCACTCCAAACCCTGACACCATCCTGGGTGACTTCTACTCCATATCATCGGCCCAGACACACCTCAGCCTCACATGAGCTTGAAGCCCTGACTCTAATGACTCCACTTCAACCGTCCATTCCAATGGCACACCCTGGACCATGTCACCATCTCCAGTCGTTTCATCTCCGTTCTCTCAGATGAGCAATCCTCTCTCTCACCCTAACCTCCTTTTCTTCCAGCTCTCTTCTTATTCAGTTGTGTGACACCTATCTTCAGGGTCCCAGGAGCCTCCAGTCTGCTGACACCTCTGATTCTCCCATCAGAACCCTCCTGCCTCACGGGAAGTTATCCCCCTCTGTCTTCCTCCCATGTCACCACTCTGTCCCTAGTTACTCGGCCTGAGTCACCCTCTTTATCCACTGTAAGTATCAAACAAGGTAGGCCCTGCCTCATCTCCCCCCTCCTCCCAGTCCTTATCACTCTTGGACACCCCCAGGACACTCCTACTGGTGTCAGGGCCCTTAGTGTCTTAAACCTCTCCCACCTTCCACCTACCAAAGGGTGACCCATAAGTTCCCTCTTTACCATCACATATTTTACACAGTGTGAATGTTATTCAATCAGTATGTATTTATTTTAAAATTTTATTTTGAAATAAAACTTCAGACTCATAAAAGTTAAAAAATATTTCAGTGAGTTTTTGTGTACCCATCAGCCAGCTTCCCCCAGTGATAACATGTTGTATTACCATAGTACAATTATCAAAACCAGGAAACTGACATGATATTACTACTAAGTGAACCACAGACCTCCTGGGATTTCACCAGTTTTTATATATATACTTGCGCATGCATGCACCCCGGTGTGTATGTGTGTGTGTGTAGTTCTATGAAATTTTATCACGTTAGATTTAACAAACGATCACAAGGATCCGCGTGTAGGACTATCCCATCCCTGCAAAGAAATCGTCTCATATTACATCTGCATAGTCTCACCCTTCCCTCTGCTCCGGATAACCCCTCATCTGTTCTCTATCACTATAATTTTGTCATTTTGAGTGTATGATACACATGGGATTGTACAGTATATAAATTTTTGATATTGCCTTTTTTTCCTGCAATCAAATTGTTACATGTATCAGCAGTTTGTTACTTTTCCCATGCCCTGTTCCTCTGGCATTCACTTCAAAAAACACAACCCTGGACCAGGGCCAGCATGAACCCTTTTCATGTTTACATGGGGGCTGTGCAGAAAAGCTCACAACCTCAAACCAGTCCTACAAAATATCCAAGTTCTTAGCTCCTTGTGCCTCAATGTCACCATGCCCTGTTCCTCTGGCATTCACTTCAAAAAACACAACCCTGGACCAGGGCCAGCATGAACCCTTTTCATGTTTACATGGGGGCTGTGCAGAAAACCTCACAACCTCAAACCAGTCCTACAAAATATCCAAGTTCTTAGCTCCTTGTGCCTCAATGTCCCCGTCATGGTTTCCGTACTCAGCTGGCCCTCACCTCTGCCAGCCCATCCTTCCAGGAGACCTTGAGTAAACTTTTCTGCCCATTCTTCACAGCAGCTGTTTTGAATGATCTGCTCTCTCCTTACAGCTCTGAAACCACTGCCTTTGCCCTCACTCTCAACAGATAACGGCTACCTCCTACTTCACAGAGGACAGAGGAGCCACCAGAATGTCTCCTTCCTCTCCCTGCCACCAGATCCTACCTTGCTGCATCTCCCTCATTCCTTCCCCTCTTTCCAGCCATAAGGGCATTGGGGACTCTTCCACCTGTCCCCTGATTCCATTCTCTTTTTCCTCCCCAGGGGCCTTACTCTATAGAAGATGCCCTCTCTCATCTATCTCTCCACTCTCTCCCCCTCCACTGCTCCTTTGCCACCAGCCTTTTCTTGTAAGCTTTCTAAACTTAAAAAATAAAATAAAACCACTCCCTGGACTCCCTCCCCCAAGTCCTCTCTCTTCCCTACTTAGAACCAGACTTCTTAAAGGATGTTTCACTGTCCCATCTCTCATTTCTATCACCCAACACCTCTCTTGGCTCCTCAGCAACATCACCAGTCCACACCCTGCTGCTGAGCCCAGTGGATGCTTTTCAGTCCATTTCTTTCTTGACCCTCAGCATCACCTGACACTGCAGACAATTCTGCTCTTCAAACCGTTTCCTCCATGGCTTCTAAGACACCCTGCTCTGCTGGTTTTTCTCCGTTCTCTCTGCCTCTTCTTTCCCTTCCCTTAGATGGGCTCCTCTTCCCTGGCATGACCTTTAAATGCTTTTGTTGCTTTGTTTCCCCACCTCTTCTCTATGCACTCTTCCTGGGTGACTGCACCAGCTCCCAAGGCTTCATTATTCTGCTGGCTTGTCAACTGGACCCCTCTCTTCAGCTCCACACCCATGTGTCCACTGCTGACTGCACATCTACACCCACATGTCCATGGGAACCTCATCGTATTCAACATATTCAACTATAACTTAGCAGCCTCCTCCACAAACTCTGGTGCTTCCAGAAAACAGTACCACCAGCCATCCAAATGCTTAACCTAGAAATCTGGGAGTTATCCTCAACTCTTCCATCTCCCTCACCTTCCAGCACTTGATCATGTTGGATCCAGCAAGTCCCATCAATTCACCACCTGCACCACTCCAATAGCCTCCCAGGACCTGGAGCTCCCTGGCTGTCCCAGGAGCACACATACCTCAGGGTCATGCGGGGTCAGCATCCTCTCTCCAATCCGCTCTCCATATTTTGCCAAGCCCAAGGTCCTTCCACACTCCCACCACCTCCCAACTAAAATCCAAGTTCCTTGCTGTCATCCTCAAGGCCCTTCCTGACCTGGACTTGGCCTCCTTCTGCTGCCTTGCTTCCCCATATTCCTCCCCTCACATGCTCTGCTCCAGACAGGTGACTTTCAGTGCCCCAACACTGTGCTTCCTTTTGCCCTGGGCTCTCCTTCATGCTGTCGTCTGTGCCTGGAACCCTCCTCCCCACTCATGCCCACCCCATCAACTTTGATTCGGGGAAGGCGTCCCGTCTCCTGGGATATCCGGCTGGCTGCCCTGCAAATGCTGCCCTTGCACAGTATTTATCACACTACAATGGGCTGTGGGCTTGACTCTCTAACTTGTGGTCACTTGACTCTCTGAACTTGGCACAGCACCTTTTACATGGTAGGGCATAATAAATACCTGAATGGATGCAAATATATGAATGGGTGGATGGGTGAATGAATGCATGCATGCCACGCATGTCTCAGGAGCCAAAGGCTAAATGACAAGTAGCCCGGTAGAAGCCACTCAAGAAGGGCAGCCCTCTGAGACCCCGGCAACTTCCTGCCAGCCTTTCACAAGCCTCCGATAATCAGAGAAGAATTAATCATAACCAAGCCCCAAGACTCCAAGACTTGCAGCAACAGCCCTCAGCAAATGGCCCCTACGTGTGCTGAAAACAGTGGTGGAAAAGTTGCAGGAAAGGAGGGAGAAGGGAGATGAACAAGAGACCAGGAGAAACACTGGGGTTGGGGGCTTGGACAGAATGGGATGAGAGAGGGCTGGTGGGGAGACACTGTCGCTAAAGACTGCAACCAGAGCTGGGACTGTGTTTCCAGCCTGACCAGTGGGGGTTGGTGGTGGCAGAACAAACCACGCCCCTTTGTCACAGGTGTGCCCCCTGTGTGGGGATTTTAAAGGTTCTTCCTTCTCCCCGAATAGACCTGAGATCTAGGAGGTCCCGGGGTGGGGGCAAGGATGGAGGCAGCTCCACTTCTCTCCCAGAATCCCCCTCCATTGCCCTCACCATGCAGACCCAGGATGAGTATTATCTCCCCAACACTGCTGTGTGCTCCCCAAGAACAGACACGATTTTGCCTCCTTTTCCAAGATGTGAACACGCCGCTGGGCAGGGGGTGGGGAGGGATCTCAGTGAAATCCTCTTATCGTTAAATGGATAGATGTATGGATGAAAGACTTGCCAGGAGAAAAAAGACTGCCAAAAATAAAACTAAAAAAATACACACTAAAACATTGACACTGATTATTACTAAGTGATAGGATCATGGATGACTTTCATTTTCTCCATTACACCTTTCTATATTTTCTACATTCCCCACAGTAGGCAAATAGCTCCTTTATAATCAGAAAAATGAGTCTACCTTTAAACAACGACCAGTGTCCCGTGCTGTGAAGGGTCCTCGAACATGTCAGGGACACACCCTGGACCTCAGAGAACTCCTAAGCAGTCAGCATCGATGTAAAAGACTAAAAGAGTCACTGTCATGACTGGGAGGTCAGGACGAGATGATTTTTTGGAGGAGACAATGATGAAGATGTAGAGAAGGAGGCCATTTGAAAGGCAGGTGTAAAAGACAAAGGAGACCAGCTGAATGTCACACACATGCCAGCCCGTGACACATGGGGACACCTTCTTGCCTCCGTCTTCCCATGATAGTTGCTTGAAAGGATGTACCAATCCCCTCTCCCACCCCTACCTGTCCAGGCTCCTGTTTGTCATTCTCTGAGGCAGGGCTGCTGCCCACCTCCCTGTACCCCCTCAAAGGAGCGCTGGCTGCCTCTGTGCTGGTGGTGGGGGTTACCCTGGAGTAAGTAAGCAGTTCTCCCTGCCTGTGCCCTGGGGCTTGCATTTTGGCCTCCGTGCCCCCACCCAGAGTTGAAATAGCTGCTTCCCACAACCCTTTGGGCCAGGCCGGGCACTCAGCTCAGGCCTCTGAAGGGAATGTGCCACGCACCCCCAACAGCCTCTTTTATGCCCAACCTCCCCGCACTGTTCTCACCTGACCCCGGGGTCTCCCCACTCCAGAAATAGCTGCTTCCCACAACCCTTTGGGCCAGGCCGGGCACTCAGCTCAGGCCTCTGAAGGGAATGTGCCACGCACCCCCAACGGCCTCTTTTATGCCCAACCTCCCCGCACTGTTCTCACCTGACCCCGGGGTCTCCCCACTCCAGTGGGTGAACTGCTCTCTTCCTCCTGCCCCCGCCTGGCCATTAGGGCTCTATTTTTAACCCACCTCAAAATCTCTGACTCAGAATCACAGGACTCCCAGGTAGCTGCTCCCTGGGCCACCTAGGGCTGCCTCAGACACGGATAGATTTACAGCCAAGGGCATCTTGATTTATGAGTGGGTTGTTTGGATTTTAGTGTACCTTTATTTTCTAATTTTTCTATGATTATCAATTACTTGAGGAATAAAAGTTGCTTTCTTTTGTTTTTTTAAGACCCAAAGATGGCTCCTTACCCCTGCCTCTTCTAAGGTCCCTGCCTGGCCTGGGCTTAGGTCCTTGAGCTCATCACGCAACGAGGGCTAGTTGTGGCCACTCCCCAAGCAGAAGGTGAGCTGTCTGAGGGCTGTAGCTGACAGAGTCCTCCCTTCTCCAGCTGCGATCCTTCAGTCATACAGCACAGTGCCTCTCAGAATAACACGCACACAAATCACCCGGGGTCACCCGGGGATCTTACTAAGGTACAGACTCAGTAGGTGTGGAACCCAGCATCTGCATTGCTAAGAAGCTCCCAAGTGAGGCTGAGGCTGCCGGTCCAGGGACCACACTCTGAGAAGCCATGCTATAGTGGACGGTATGGTGGTTAGGTGCTCAGGTGTTTGACTCAGGGCTGTGTGGCCTTGGACAAAACACTTAACCTCTCTGAGCCTATCTTCTCATATGCAAAATGAGAACATTAATCTCCACCTCACAGGATTCTGGGAGAATTAAGTGAAATAATATTTATAATATGCCATACAGTGTAAATACTCAGTAAATGCTGGCCATTGTCATCATCGCCATCTTCATTATTCTTGTGACTACTAAGACGCAGGTCCTGGACTTGAGGGCTTTGCAGATCCTGAGAGGCATGGACTTGTCCCACCTCAGTCTGGGGGATGGACAGACCCACCTCATAGGAGAGCTAATGATCCAGGCCAGCACCAAGGGCAGGTGGGACCCTAAGCCTGGGGGAGGGGAGCGGGGAGCTGTCTGGCTCTGCATCCCATAGGCTGAGGAGGGGAAATTCAGCCAGGCTTGAAAATGTGGACAGACAGGAGCAGGGGGTAGCATGGCCTGTGGGGCACTAAAGCCCCAAAGAGGAGGCAGGGACCTGAGTGTGTCCACTGGTCAGGAAGGATAGCACTGTGGCCAGAGCCCAGGGGTTGCAGGAAGGCAGCCAGGATGGGGGCCCGAGAGTCTTGAATTCCAGTACCATCTTGATTTTTAATTTGCTGTGTGCCCTGGAATAAGTCTCTGCCTCTCACTGTCCCTTCCTCAGTTTCCCTGTTGGCCCAACGAGAGGATGGAGCCAGACTATCTCTAAAGACATGCTGAATTCCACGAATCCCTGCAGTGCACAGGCTAAAGAGGTCAGCCAAGGGCAGCTGACCAGATCAAAAGCTTGCTAAGGGAAGAAAGCACATCTCAGAGATCTCTGACAGCCCAGCCCCCAGCCTAATAGTGGCCTGAAGAGAGGATGGGACATCCTGACTGCCAGACTGTGAAGTCAGAACTCTTCTTGGGGGCATGAGGAGCCGTGAAGGTTGTACAGGAAGAGAGTTCCTTGAGGAAGGCATTTTAACTGCACCATTTCAATATCATAGCTGAGCACAGACCTAGGCATAAGGGATAATTTGAGATACCAATCCAGTGAGACCCTAACGTTGTGCACGCACAGAGACACACTAGTGTACATGCGCATATATGCACACACACACACCAATCTACACAGCAGGGGACATCTGTTCTACAATGCTGAAAGCTACCAGGATGCTGTGATCTCTCGGGCCAGTGTCCTAACCATTCTGTGCTTCGCCCAGCTGATAAGACCATCTGGGGCAAATCGGGGAGGGGACAACAGTTGGAAAACTCAGCCCAGCTTATCAGAGCCAAGGGCGGCTCAAACACCACTCCCCCAGGAATCTTCTGCCCTACCACTCAGGAGAATGGAACGCATATATGCACACACACACACCAATCTACACAGCAGGGGACATCTGTTCTACAATGCTGAAAGCTACCAGGATGCTGTGATTTCTCGGGCCAGTGTCCTAACCATTCTGTGCTTCGCCCAGCTGATAAGACCATCTGGGGCAAACCGGGGAGGGGACAACAGTTGGAAAACTCAGCCCAGCTTATCAGAGCCAAGGGCGGCTCAAACACCACTCCCCCAGGAATCTTCTGCCCTACCACTCAGGAGAATGGAACAAAAATAGAATATTGTTTAGAGTAGCACATGAGCACAACCTCAGGGGAAATTAGGTAGGAGAGTTCATCTGCTCATGCAGAAAGGAGCTGCCAGTGTAAAGGAGGAAACGAGCTTGAGTTGCAATATAAGGCACTGGGGATGGATTTGGGGCAGAACTTCCTAAGACCAGGCAGAACTGGTCATGGAAGTAATTAAGAAGTAGGTATGGGAGAGCTTCCCTACAGAGAGTAGCTAAATACTGACTCTGGGAGGGTCTAGGGGATGGGGGTTGGGGGCCAGTCAACAACAAGGATCTCCTGGAGGTGCCTGGGATGGAATTCTGCTGCCTTCTCTCCAGGAAACACCACCTAACAAGGAAGCTGAACAAGAGCCACGTTCCCTGCGGTGCCTCCCAGCCCCAGAATTTTATGATTCTGATTCCTAACAATCTACAAGGGAAAAACGAGGAAAGACACCCTGGAGTGGAAGGCCTATCACCAATGGGCTTGGATGCTGGGCTAAGGAGTCAGGATCGTACTCCAGGCTCTGGGGAGCCATTGAAGGACTAAGGAAAATACAGTGCAATCAGAGAACTGCAGACTGCTAACGTGGAAGGGGCCTTAGGGAGGCCCCAGCTCATTGGCTCCCAAAGTGATGGAAGCAGAATCACCTGGGTGATTCCCAAAATTCTACCTGCCTGGCCACACTCATGGAGGGCCAAGCACCTGTAATTGCATAACCCTCCCAAGTGACTCTGTGGTGGCCACCAATTTAGGCTTTGGGGTCTTCCTGCAAGCTGACCCCTCTCCAGTCACATGATTTCAGATGAGGAAAGCAAGGCCCAGAGAGGTGAGGCCTGGGCTAAGCCCACACAGCTAGATGGGGCAGAGCCAAGTCTTCAACTGGCCTCTGATCCACAGCCTTGTTCCCTCAGCTCTGTCCCCAGAGCTGCAGAGCCACCCCATGGTATGATGACTCCCCAGAGCCTCTGGGACAGGATGAACAGCTTTTCCCGTTTCCTTCCACTGACAATTCCAAAGCCACAGGGCTCTTCCAACCACAGTTGTCTAGAGTGACCTGCAGTCTCCATGGGTCCTTACATCCTGAACTCTTCTGAGACCAGGTCTGAGCTTCCAGGAGGGGACAACTGCCCTCTAGCAGGGGATACTGACAATTCCAAAGCCACAGGGCTCTTCCAACCACAGTTGTCTAGAGTGACCTGCAGTCTCCATGGGTCCTTACATTCTGAACTCTTCTGAGACCAGGTCTGAGCTTCCAGGAGGGGACAACTGCCCTCTAGCAGGGGAGGCTGGGAGGAGAACATGGGTAGGGCCCTTTCCAGGAGGAAAACACCACAGCTCATTTTCATGAAGCTCCTGCTACGTCAGTCCCTGGGTAGGATGCCCAGGGAACAAAGAAAAGAAAGACTGACCTCTACTCCGCAGGACCCATGATCTGATGGGGGGGCCTTACAGGCCACACCAACATGACACAACATGCTAGAGAGACCCCCACGTCCTGTTCCCCAGTACTGTGTGCTGGCAAAGTGTCAGCAGAAAGATGCCCATTGGTAAGGGATCTCCCACTTCTTCTGGGACCCCAGGGGCTGCATAACTCCAGGATCACATCTGGCTGGGCCTGGGCAGAGTCACCAGAAAGAGGGAGGGAGATTCTCATCAGCTGTACTGGTCGGCAGCGCTGTCCCTGCCCTGCTAGCTCAATTTGTACTAATGGGGTCAGGATTACAGGTTCAATACCTATTTGGGCAATTAGCTTTGCTCTCTTCTCAGCCTCAGACTGGGCCCTGACCCTGGACACTGAGAAAGGAAAGGAGTTTGCTGAGGTCACATAGCAGAACAGGATGAGGAGCAGAGGGCAAACTCAGAATGGGAGGGGTGGGCAGTTACAAGCTTGGCAAGCCAGGATGAGAGGGTCCAGGGAGCCAGCTGGGCCAGCGCCCGTGCTGCACGAAGACGGGCCCCATCTGCACAATCTCCCTGTCTGGATCAAGTTTCTTCTAAAAGGTGTTAATGGTATGGATGAGACCTGTGAACAAGGGTCTTTCCTCTCCCCGGGGAAGGGAACAAGTGCCCCATATCCTTTCACAAACTGTAGATGGGAGAAGCACATGCCTGGCTTTGGCTTTGAGTGGCTGGGGACTCATGTTAATCATTGACATTGGCTGCTCCAGCCCCCAAAGGGGAACTGCAGGGTAAATTACTTCTGGGCTTCAGGCCACATGCTCAGTGACATTATTGCAGTGGCAACACCTGTCTTCCTGGCCTAGTACAGCAGAAGGGAGTCTTCTCAAAGACTGTGCAACTGGGGCCAGGGTATGGGAGAACTCCCCTGGGCTGCAAGGACTAGCTGTGCCTGTACACACAGGCAAATGCACACACACCCAGGCTGCATCACAGGCAGACCGGGGCAGTGGGATCAGAGTTCTCAAAAGCAAAAGGCAGAGCTTAAGGAGTGCAGATCAAAGATGCAGGTTATGAGTAACCTGCCCTAAGTGACAGACAACACCCAGCCCAACCAAGTGGCCCCTTAGCTCGAGCTCCCAGACACCCACTTCCCAGAACATGTGCAGAATGGCTCTCTCTCTCCTTCAGACCCAGCTCAGATCTGCTTCCTCTGGGAAGCCTTCCCTGACCACCAATCCAAACTGGTCTATCACTTGTCTGCCTTCCCCCAAACCAGACCCAGCACCCTAAAAGGAGCTGAAATCTTACTCTTTTCTCTGCCAGGTGGGTAGTGGCTCTATCCCCTGTAATAGGTGAAAACAGTCTTGGAATGGACTGTATGGTCTCCTGGGGGGCATGACCTCCTTAGTTTGCCCCTCCCCAAGTCCAGAAGACAATGTATTAGCCAGCCCTGTAAGGTATTAATTTCTGAAAGTCTCGTTCACACAGACATAACACATCCACCCACACGGGTAAATGCTTAGACACACACAAAATCAGCAGCAGCCAATTATCAGGCCCCCACAGCTGCTGTGATCAGACCTGGAGGCCCCGCTGCTCACTGCAATTTGTGGTAGCCCAGAGCCAGGGGTGCGGTGAGGTGGAGGGAGTCCCTCTATCAAGCCGTGCACCTCGCCTGCTCAGCCCTGAGCACCGCTCTGCAGGAGCCTCCAGCTGGCTGCCAGGCTGGGAACACCAGACACCAGCCCCAAACAATGAGGGAGCAGAGTCGGGTGGAAAGTGGTTACGTGTGAGATTTGGTGGCTCTGGCGTCGGCAGCGGTGGCACTGTTGTTTATTTATCATTTGTACTTTACCTCCCAGAGAGCACCAGAGACAGCTGGCTCATATGCAGGGAGCTAATAGAAGGCAGAGAGGGGTTCCTAAAGGGAAGGGGACATGGGTAGGGTATGGACAACACGCCCACCCTGCCCCAATTCCTGGTGCCTCAGGGAGGACACTGAGATTGGTTCAAAGCCTTTGTTCAAGGACTCTAGTGTCTGACCACAGACTAAGCCCTTATCTTGGTCACAGACTGAGCCTTGACCCTGCAGCCCTGACCCTGGACACACACTAAGCCCTGTCCCTGGTCACACACTGAGCCCTGACCCTAGTCACAGACTGAGCCCTGACTCTGTTCACCCATTGAGTCCTAAACCACAGATCGACTCTACTCCCTCACCTCTCTGAGGAAGTAATGCACAGACCACATGACCATCTATTTCCCTGGTGGACAGAACACAGACACCGCTGGTTACTTGTCTCCTTTCCCTCTAAACCCCAATCACCCCCATCCAGGACAGGGGCATTGATGGCAGCTGGATGTGGTTCCTAAACCCCAAAGGTCTCCACACCAGTCGGGACCTGTGGGGGAGGAGCAGGGGGGGCAGGCATGCTGGTCCAGCATCCCCAGAAGTGGCAGCCCCTGGGGGTGGGCATGGGGTGGTTAAGACAACATGTCTCAGCCACCAGCCTCTGCATCTACAGATATAAAAAGACTCCCTTCTCATAAGACGAGCCTAAATTATGATGGGACCCTCAAAATACCTGTAACCCCAGAAAGACAGATGTGAAGCTGGGGTGACAAGAAAAAGCTCCAAGTGACCATTCACGAAAAGCCTTCCCTGGAAACCCGCTAGCTGGGAAGCTGGGGTAGACTTAAGCTTTAAGACCTTTGCAGGGGCCGGCCCGGTGGCGCACTGCTATAGTGCGCTGCTTGAGAGTGCGGCGGCGCTCCTGCCGAGGGTTCGGATCCCACATACAGACCGGCCGCTCACTGGCTGAGCGAGGTGCGGGCGCGACACTGAGGGTTGCGAGCCGTTGCTGGTCACGAAAAAAAGACAAAAAGGAAAAAAAAAAAAAGACCTTTGCAGACAGATGTTACATAAACCACTTAGGTCCTGGTTTTGTCTTCGACATGGACTTTATGACCTTGGGCCAGGCAGTGGCCCTCTCTGCTCCTCTGCTCCCATCTATAAAAAAAGGCTCTAGGCAAGGGCTTGCTAAGGGCTCTTCAGATCTGGTATTCTGAGATAGATTTCCTGCACCTACTGACCCCCCCCCAAGCCCTTCCTCAATGTTTTAATTCTCAGAAGAACGTTTTTAAACTACCGTGTAATTAAAAAATTTTTTAAGGTTAAAAAAAAAAAAAGGAAGGAAGGGAGAGAGAGAGAAAGGAGGGACAAGGGTGAGTTCAGAGTCCTGGAGACCAGGGTCAGATTCCAATTCTGGTGCTTCATAACTCCGTGACTTGGGGCAAATCTCTCCCCCAGTCCGAGCCTTATCTGTAAATTGGGGATAATTAAAACTATTTTGGGGCCACTGTGAAGAGTCAATGAAGTAGGAGATATGAAGCTCCTACTCAGCCTAGCACGTGGTGGGTGTTTCATAAACGGTGGTTCTTGATCTATGAGCCCACCTGGCTTTAGTCTCCATTGATTTGCATCTAGGGCTGTAAACTCAGAACCCTACAGGGGTCAGGCAGCTAAATGGCATGACCGGTGTGGCTGGTGCAAGACAGAGACCTTAGAGACGGCTGGGGACTGTGGGCAACTGGACAGCAAAAGCTAGTTTAGAGGGAGGAGCCTCTAGTCTCCTTCAGCCCCCTGCTGCGGAGTGGGAACGTGGGACCAGAGATGCCAGAGCTTCCAGTTTTTCAAGAGAAGCCCAAAAGCCATATTTTCATGTTACATCTTTCCATTTGAAAACATTTGCTCAGATTGTTACGACACACTATGCTGGTCAAACAGGGCACATTTGGGTGCTGTTTGGTCCACAGGATGCTGCTTGGTGGTAACTTCTGATCTACGTACTGCACAGTCTTGAGTGTCTTTGGTGACAGGGAGCTCACCACTTCTCTGTGCTGTCTCTTGCCCCAGTTCCAGGAAGGTGGTGATGGCAAAGAGTGTCTCCACATGGCTTCCTAGCCCTTGCAACCACAGATTTCCAGGTGCCTGGCAAGGCCTTCTCAGAAGAGAAGCCTGGCTGGCAGAGAACATCCTCTCCAGAGCCAAGACAATGCCCCTGCCCTCCTATGTCCCTCTCTGGCTGGGAAATGCGGATTCTTCAGCATCCCCGGGCGCAAGCAAGACTGCCTGGCCAGCCTCAGAAGCCCTTCTGTTAATTAGCAACTGGCAGTAGCAGCTTTGGAAGAGCCCTCATGCGAGTGTGTGTGCTGGAATGGCTGCCTCTTCAGTTATATGACAAGCCCCCAGAGGACGGGGCCTGGACCTTCTGCTCTGGTCTCCCACAGTGGCCAGTGTTGTGGCAGGCACAACAGGCTCTTATGACACTTCTCAGCCCCATCATCTACATGGTGGCTGGTGCCTTCCAGGGTAGGAGGGGGCAGGGAGAAGTGACAGGCAAGCCCAGCCCACAGGGGAGGCTGCTGGTTATGGCCTGGGGCAGGGGAGGGGGGCATAAGATTCAGACAAAGCCCCTGCTCAAGATGCTAAGGCAGCTGGATGCCTCTGTTCTTCTTCCAGCTGGCAACTGTCACAGCCACCTCACACCAGCTCCCCTGCCCCGTCACCTCTGGATTCTTTCACTGACAACATCTGCTCCTGTCCAGAAATCTCACTGCAGCACAGCAGTCACTGTTTTCTCTGTCCCTTCTCCCCCAGCCTGAGGGTCCGCCCCTCTGGCCGTTCAGATAGGAGAGGAGCTACAAATATGGTGGGCAGGATGGTTTGATGAGGACCCCTTGGCTCCCGGGCCTCCACTTGCTCACCCCCACCCCAACAGCCTGCATCCAGGACCAGCAGGGTCCAAGCAGCAGTGCAGGAAGCGAGGAAGAGCAGGCTGTGAATCCAACATCCCCAAGTTTGCAAGCAGACCTCTGCGGCTTGGCTCAGCCCAGTCCACGGAATTCACGCTGCTATGCTAAGCTTGGTCGGTGCTAGAAGCCAATAGCTCTGAGGCTGAAGTGAGAAGACAGAGGCTCTGCCATCAGGGAACCCAGTTAGGGAGCTCAGGCTATGCATGGAAAAAGCACAGACCTGTAACCTCAATACTCCAAGCATGGTCTGAGCACCAGCAGCATTAGCATCATTTGGGCGCTTATCAGAAATGCAGAATCTCAGATCCTAGCCTTAGACCTACTGAGTCAGAATCTGTATTTCTAACAAGATCCCCTGGTGAGCTGGATGACATTACAGCAGGGGATGCTGCATTATAACAAACAGAGCTCCATCCAAATGCCACAAAGTGGTCAGGGAGGGAGAGATGGATGATTGCTGGAGTGGCCCAAGAGGGCATCCCAGAAGATCCAGGGATTCTTGACCTTAAAGCATGGGAGAGGAGGGCAGATGGACAGGCAGACAGACCAGCACGGTTGGAAGCTCCCTATGTGCTACCTGACAGCCCAAAAGCCTCACAGCTCCCAGCAGCTAAGGGAACCAATGGGCAGGGCAGGCAGGGAAGGAGGCAACCCAGCCTCATCATGTAACCAGCAGACCAGGGAACTGGAGCCTTGCAACAGGGAGAACCTGGAGTGCAGGCCCCTACCCAGGCAGTACAAGGGTCCTGGCCCTCTGCCCCTGGCATCCTGGGGGTACCTTGGCCCTGAGCTCCACCAGCCACAGCCTTGTCAGGTGGGGGAACATCTCTTCACTGGGGAAACCTGCTGCCCATTGTGCCAGCTGACAGCTCCACCCAGGTACCTCACTTTGGAATTCTCCTCTGCAGCAAGGCACCCTCCCCATCCCCCAGAGCGCAGCCTGCAGCTCTTTTCAGCCTGGCTTTGAGCATTGACAGCAGTAGCAGCATTCCTAGGCAATGGCCCCCAGGAAGGCCCATCCTAGAAGGGGCCTCAAAATACCCAGACCCAGAGCCAGGCTGCCATTTTCTTCCTCCTCTCCACCTCCTTCTTGAACAGTACTTCCAGGGTTGAAAGGGAGAGAGAGGAGTGGGACTGAGGAAACAGAAACCAGTCCCCAAGCAGAACACCTTTCCTTCTTCAGGCATCTACCTCTGACCCCTGTTTTCATTTCCATCCTGCTGGCAATGGGAGTCCTGAGCCCGGATTATAGAGGGATCCCCCCAGCCAGGCTCCAGGGAAGGCTAGCTCTAGTGAGCTGGCACCTGCCTCCCACCAGGCCCAGACACTCTTCTGTGATGGCCTCAAGTGGGGTTCACAAACTCGAGCCCCTAGATGGTCCTCAATTCAGGGAGGTCACAGACACCAGAAATTGAGTCCCACATTGCATGTGTCTGGATGTGTGTCTTTCTAGGTAGAGACACTATAGTTTCCAGCAGGTTCTCAGTGAGGTCTCTGACCACAAGCAGGTTCGGAACCCCTGGCCTGAGCCAAAGACAGAGATCCATGTGATCTGCCCAGGACCAATGGAAGGAAGTGGTGAGGGCAGGGGAGATGTGGTTTACTACAGCATCACCGTCCTTGGACAGCTCACCATGGCTCTCACCTCCACAGGGTGGCCACGGTTGCACAATTTCTGTCTGACATGACAACAGGCAGCAGGATTCCCATTCTCTCATAACCCAAGAAGGTCCCCATGGCACAGGGTTGGGGAGATGATGTGAGGTGAGCAGTGGCAGTGACCAGGTGCCAGGAAGCAGCAGCAGGAAGTCAGCTTAGGCCACCTCTGGGAGCTAGCAGGACACTGTCCCAGTTTCCATGATTTCAGAGCCCAGCTGTTTCTGCCCCAAGGAAAGGACACTTTGAGGCCCTCCCCTCCCTACCCTTCTTCATGGCTTCAGGAGGGGTTAGGGACAGAGGGATGAGAAGGCCATGCTTCCACCTGCCTCCATTCTCAAAGCTGGGCTAGCACTTGGGGAACAGCAGTAGCCTCAAAGCTGACATCTCACAAGGAACTTCCTTCCCAGTCCCCATGTCCACCCACACAGCCCCAAGACACCCTCTCAGACAGACACTGACACCTCCCCCCACCCCCTCCAGGCTGACTCCCTGAGCCTAATGCTTAAAATGCTGCCCAGCTTCTGGGAACAAAACCAGCTACATCTTTACTCGGGGTTCACATTCCCTTTCTTTCCACTTGGAAAAACATGATTATTCAAATACTATGTTTTACTTGTTTCTGGTTCCCGCCACCAAACCCGGCTTCCCGGACACAGCTCGTGTGGAAGGAAGGACCCACCCAGGACGCACAAATCTAGCTAGCCTTGGGTGGGAGTCCAGGGAGCAATGTCCCAAGGGGCTCCTACATCCTGGCCTCTTCCCTTAACAAACCTTGAACACAAGTTTCAGATGGCAAATGGGGAGGTGGAGGGGAGGGGAGGCCAGACAAGTCCATGGAGCCTGGAGGGGCCACAGGGTGGTTGGGGCAGGGTGTTGGAGTGGGGGGATGGGCAGGGTGATGAGAAGCAGAGGCACCAAGAAAAGCCTATTATTAGACATGGCCAGGTTATGCTGGTCCCCCAGAGCACAGCCCACTCCAGCCCTGGAGAAAGCACCCAGAGTTCCTCCCCCTGGAGATGCCGGAAGCCCATCACAGTGAGCCCTGAACTCTAAACCGCAAACTCAATCTATCATGGTTTGCTGGCGATTCTTTATTAAACCAATTCTGCTGGATCGATGCTTCCTGCCCGTCAAAATGATGAATAAATCCTCGACTGGCCTGAGCAATGCTTGCAGAAGCTCTTGTGAAGCCTGAGGTGGGCGGGAGGGATTGGCTCCATATAGGAGCCCAAGGCCGGTGTCTGTGCTGGGTGGGGGAGGGGAAAGAGTTAGGCAGGACTGAGTGGTGGGTTTTCTAAGCCTAGAAGATTTCGCTCAGCCCTTGCCTCTTTGACCTTCTGAAGATGAGACTAGCTGTGTTGGCCTAGAGGCAGGAGGAGCACAACCACCGCCCCCCCAGACACACACACACAGATGGTCTTTCTCAGATTTCTTTCCTTACACCCCACCCAGCTCCAGAGAGCTACAATATTGCGCACTTCCAGCCATGAGTCCCTGTTGCTTGTTGCACAAACCCAAATTCAAAGCCCAGTCTGACCCTTTTCCTGTCACTCATTTGTCAATCCTGCTGCATCCATCCTCTCCCTGTCCCCACCACCCTCCCCCACTGCCATGTCCCAGGCAGCCTGCAGTTGGTGGAAGATTTTGCAGCTAGGGGACCGCAGACAGACAAACCAGAATGGGCTGAGGTAAGACCAGGAAGATGGGGAGGTTCCCATTTCATGAAATCTACCCAGTCCTAGCTCATCACCATCCAAGGTTAGGGAGACCAGAAGGGCAAGGCCCAGTGCCCAGAAGGTCCACAGTGTTTGTTGATGGAGACTAAGCATGCCTGGGGTTGGTCCCTTGCAGGACCTCCACCCCAGGCCATGGGCTCAGTGGTGAGAACCCTAAGCAGAGGCTTTCCCGCAACAAAGACAGCGAGGAGCTGAACAAGAGAGGGAAGGGCCCCTCAACAACCTCAAGTGGTTGATACTGGAACAGCCGATCTGTTACCACCACCAAGGATTTCAGAGGGAGGAGGAGAAGCCCAGGACACTCAGGGGGGTGGAGGAGAGACATTGCTCCTGCCCGCTCCTCCCTAGCTCAGCCTGGGATCCTTAGGTCCCATTATTGGCCAGAGGGGAGTCCACTCCTTAGGAGCCTGGCACTGGGAACACAGCCACAACTCCTGACGGGAGGGTCCCATATTTGCTCACACAATTTGATGACTATGGCTCTGTTTAGTTTGCCCTCTGCCTCCCTCGCCCTCTGGGAACAAGAGCCTTGGATATTAGGGTTAGGAAGAACAGTCCCTCAAAAGAAAAGAAAAGGGGGGGCCTCTGTTCACCACCTATTTTAAACCATTGAGTCTTGTCTGACTGGTCAGTCCCAGCACAAGAAATCTCTCTCATTGGATGGAAAATGGCTTTGCTCTCATTACAAACCCAACTTCCCTGGAGTTTGCAAAGAGGGCTCTAGGTTGGCAAAATGCTCATTTATATAGGCAGGCAAGCAGGATAGACAGGGAAGGGAGATAGATAGGGGGCAGGGCCCACAGAAAGAGAGAGAGAGAAAAATCAGAGAATGAAACCCAGCTCAAAAAGTGAATACTTCCCAAACCCTCATGTCAATCTCGTGTATCAGGAAAGCCCAGAGGGGCACGGGGGCGGCTGGGGGGGGGGGGCCGGATGTTGTCGGTGGTGAAGGGGCACCC
>NW_007738820.1:23726-25010 GCF_000696425.1 Galeopterus variegatus
GGGGGGGGGGGGGGGGGGGGACTCAGGATTTTGACTGAGGTAAGGGCATCCCTGATTCCAACCCCTGAGGCAACCAACAGTCCCTCTTTTTGCGCAGATATGCGCACAGGCCCTGAGTGGTATCTGCTGTTCAGTGGCATCTGGCTCAGGTGATGCAGGAGGGGGCAGGGTCCCCCTTCCTGACCAGCAGTTGCACCTTTTGTTTGGGAACCCACGACTGACTCATGAGATACCTAGCAGCTGCTGGAGCTTGGGCCGCTGGGGTGGGGATGGAGCACTGGACAAGCCTGGGGTCAGAGGACAGCTGCTGATCAGCTAGAACACCAGGCATCTTCACTGACCACTATGAGCAAGGTCATTCTGCCCTGCCAGTCTGGATATCAGCTGCCCAGGGTGTCTGCTCCTGGTCCACCACTCGGCAGGAGGGCTGGGCCCAGGGTTAAGGGGGGTGCAGAGGGCTTTCACCCTGGGTTGGAGTCCCCAGTGGCCTCAGTCCTCCAAGGGCCCGCTGCAGCTTCCCGGGGCACCAGAAGGCAGAAATCAATGCCTGCGGTCAGCACAGAAGGAGCTGACCCACCTGCTAAGAGGTCTGTCTTCCTTCATGGCCCTGCTCTGCAGGTTGAATGACCTGGAGCTGCCTCTGCGAGGGCCACCCTGACTCTGCAGCCTTGAAAGGGGAGGTGGAATGGGTGGCTTAAGGTGGCAGAGTCCTATCCTGGCTGTAGGCAGGGCTAGGCCAGGCTCAGAACACCTTTTCAGACTGTCTCCCAATGAGGCCCAAATCTGAGAGAAAACCAGAGCGTGAACATAGAGGAAAGTTCCCAAAGCGATGCAGGATGAGGTCTGGGGGTGTCTCTGAGCTTAGAGGCGCCCCGCTTCTCTTGCAGCTCCCAGCGCAAGTAAGGAAAGTTAACTCCGGCAGGGAGGCAGGGCCGGGAAAGAAGGCATGCCTGCGAACGCTCAAAGCACCCGCAGGATCACCGCCGCCAGGACTCCTTACCTGAAGTCGCTGTAGGGGTGGATAATCCAAAACCCGGCCGATTTAACCCTTTCTTGCTCGCGCTCCACGGCTTTCTGGCTGCCGAACATCCTCAGTGAGAATTTGTTGACCCCGGGTTGGAGCATGGCTCCGAATTGGCGCTGCATGAAGCCGGCCTGGCCCAGGCGCACCTCGGCCTCCGGGAAGATCTGGTCGCCGGCGGCCGCGCCTCCCTCCACTTTGATTGTGGTGTCCGCGGAGGGCTGCTCGCAGGAGGCTGCGGCCGGCTGCGGCGGCTGCTGGGG
>NW_007738820.1:26010-40885 GCF_000696425.1 Galeopterus variegatus
CCGCCGCAGCCGAGCGGAGCCCAGCGGCCCGCCGGGCTTACATCAGCGGCCGCCTCCCCCGGAGCGCCCTCCGGCAGCGCTCGGGCTCCCGCGCCCCGGAATATTCATGAAGCCGCCGCAGCTCGCGGGTTGCCATAGGAGCGGCTCCCGCAGCCCGGCCTGCCTACCTGGGCTTCTTAAAGGGGCAGCGGCGCGCGGGCCGGGTGCCAGGAGGGGGTAGGGGGCGGGCCCGGCGGGGAGCGCGGGGTGGACCCTCGCCGGACCTTAGGGGCCGGGGTGAGAGGTGTTCATGGTCCTGCGCCCTCAAACCTCTTTCCTTGGCCGAGGACTGGGAGGGCGCCCCAAGGCCAGGGCTCTGGCTTTAGGTGCGAATTCCCCACCCCAAGATTGGGAGGGCGGGGTTTCCCAATCTCTTCTTCTCCGAGCTCTGGGCTCGCCTTTCCCCGGCGGGTTTGCTCCTCGGCTGGGTCTCCGACCCTTCTTGGGAGAGACATGCGGGTCGTCTGGGTGCTGAGCCCCAGCCTTCCCGCAACCCGCCTGGAGAGGGGCTTTCCTGGAAATGCGCTGCGTTGGGGCAGCTCTCAAGGTTTTCTCTTGACACGGACGGGGGGCGAAATACGCCCCGGTCTTTTCCTATGAAGCCTCGCAACGGCCGGTGAAACAGGGCGTGGGGGAAATTCGGGGAGGCACGCACAGGGCGCGCCGCTGGGACCCAGCCCTTCGAGGTAAGACTTCGAGGAAATGCGCCTGCAGCAGCCACGGACACGGGATCCGAATGCCCGATCTCCTCACGCGCCTCTCCCGGGGTGGCTCGGAGAGGGGTTTCCGAGAAGAGCCTGCTGCGGCCGGGAGCCAGTGGGCAGGCTCCTCTGACGACCTCGCACTCTGAGGCTGGCTTTGGACCCCCTTTTCCTTGCATTCCCATACAAATTGCGGCACCTCCTATGTGGACAACGCTAGCGGAGTTCCTGCTCCCCCCAGACACCCTCCGCCCCCGCAAGTAGATGCACAGCTTCCAGTCCCTTTGAGTCCGCTGCCCCCTCCCCCAGGCCAGCCGGGGATCCAGCTGGTGTCCTCTCTCCTTGCATACAGTCCCTGGGCTCTTGGACAAATCCCGCTAGCTCAGCCTGAGGTATAGCATTTCTCTCCAGCACCCTAAGACATCCTGACACCCCAGATTAGCTCAGAAGTGGGGAGGAGCGGGGACAGACTGGGCATTAGGGTGGAGAGGTTGGCCAGGGAAGGTTGGAGTCTGGGTTAATGTTGAAGTGGTTCCTAAGCAAAGTCTGACGGGAGGGGGACAAAAAGGTGCCTGGCTCTGCTCTCTGAAGAATAACGTGAAGTTTTTCTTCAAATGAGTTTTAAATTCTCCTTACTAGCACTTGTGACCACCCCCTTCCCATCTGGAGCAGGAATTTGGGCAGCAGGATGGGGGCTTGGCAGACTGGCAGAGGCTTTTTGCTCTACCCACTGGACCACAGGACCTCCCATGGGGGGAGGGAATTATTGGGGTGATGACATCACTGGTAGCTGGCATTTCTACTTTTGAGCAGTTCGAGCTGACAGTTCTCTACACAGATGCTGGGAGGCCTAATCCCTGAATGTCCTTGGGTCTCCTTGAGAAGACATGTTCTCAACTGGCTATGAGCCCTGCCTCCTTGGTGTACCGGCCACAGGGAGAAGACCTCTATTTAACTCTCTCCTTTGGGGTTCTTTGTCCAGCCTGGAGCTAGTTTGCCCTAACTCAGATCAGGAAGTCAGCTCACACAGGCCTCCCAATGATGTATGGTAGGGGCATCCCCTCCTCTAGGAACCTTTTCCTGACCACCCAAATCTTGGTCATGTCCCCCCTTTCAGTTCCCATGGCCCGTGAGCTCCCATCAACCTGAGAACTGATTGCACAGTGCAGTCTGTGTCCCCTTCTGGACTGAGCTCCCCAAGGGTAGGACAGGTCCGACTCATCTCAGGGAACTTAGCATCAACACAAGGGTGGACAGAGAGCAGATCAATAAATGTTAACTCTATGAATGAGTGAGTGGTCCTGGAAGTTAGCTAATGGCATTGAAGGGGATCCTTGGAAAAGATGACAATTTTTGACAATATGACCTAGGTTCGGCTTCTTGGGATACCACTGCCACAAACTGGCCAGAAGTCAGAACCTCTTAGTTCTTTCCCCTCCAGCACCTCATTTACCCTCAATTTGATTAGCACCACCTATTCACGATGATCTAGGAGCAACTTTGGGTATAGAAATGACCATTAAATAAATCAGGCCCACAGTAACCTCTGTTGAAACCTGGCCTCTCTGGTCTCCTCTGTGTGAAAACCCTAATGGAGGACATCTGTGGTGTGCCAGCAGTCTGGGAGAACACAGGAGGAGCCTCAGGTCTCGCCCTTGGTGGCCTCCAAGTTGTGGGGAGACTAGACTCATAATCAGGAATAAAGGAGAAAACTTAAGAAAGAAGTGTGTACTAAATCATGCTCTAACCATGAGAGATCTTAGAAGAGAGACCTCACTGAGCTTGGGGTAGCTAGGGAGGACTTCCTGGAGAAGAGGGTCAGATTTAGTGAGAGACGTATATCCAACACTTTATAGTTCACACCTCATTCATTTGTTAAATCACATGAAATTGTCATTTTTGTGGGCCCAGTATGGTCAGATTTTGGCAATTTCACATGGCTCAACCTAACATTCTTACACCCTTTTGAAAGCAAGAGAACTAAAGTACACAGAGATTATGTGACTTGCCAAATGCCCCACAGCAAGAAAATGGTGGAGCTGGAACCCCAACCAAAGGCTCCACAGGTTGGAGCTTTGCCCTACTGCCCAACGGGCTCACACAGGTGGGGCAGGCACAGGTGCAGGTGGGAGAGGTAGTTCTGAGTCCAGCATGGCTCAAACAGAGAAAGTGAAGAATGGAGAGGGAATAGAGCCCCCACATTCTGTACTCTCCCCCTTGCTCCACCTAGGTCTCATGCCCTGTCCTTTCCAGCACTGCCTAGAAGGCCTGGGGTCTGCTCTGGTTCCTCTGATAACACAGTAGCCAGGACCTGGAGATGCCAGCAAGGGGAAGACCCTGCCTCCAAGCTGGGATAGGGAGAAGCCTTGAGGACTCCCAGAGACAGATGGGCTGCCTGCTGGGCTGCAGGGGCCCTGGGTATTCCTGGAATGCAAACCCAGAAAACATCTAAGTCTAAGAGAGGAGGGGTCCGGGGAGGATAGGATTCCTTTCCTGGAAAGGATATTGAATATCAGTGAAATTCAGAAGACCTGCTGGGGGTGGAGTGGAGATGTAGCTGTTTGTATATATCAACTTCAGACCTTATTTGGTGGGGACCTGGCTGGGCAGAGGGGGATGGGAAATTCTGGAAGCTTATTTACTTATAGGCCAAGGGCATTGTTCTTGCTTGAAGAAGCAGCACTGGGGTAGAGTAGCTCCCATACCCTGCAATGCTAAGGTTTTGGCCAGTTCTGCTTGGAGAAACAAAACAAAATGAAACAGAGAGAGAACAATGTAAGATATTTTAGGGTAAGGTTATGTTGCCAACTGTCCTTTCTTAGAAGGCTGTCTGTTCTAAGATTATATTCTTGCCACATTTTCTGTGTTAAAATGCCCTTATGCCCTTTTATGAAATCGTGGTACTGAGAGATAGTATTTTTTATGTCCTTGGCTAAATAAAAGAAAGTTGGCATAGGGTTCCATGTTTGTTCCCAAAAAATCATTTTTGAAATGTTATTGGTCTGTGAATTCCAAAAGTCTGGGAATTCCTACTGTAAACAATAGAACATGAGACTGGAAAACAAAAGCTGTAGAATTAAATACTTCTCTGTCATTTACTGCCTGTGTAAGCCTCAACCTTCCTCATGTGAAAAATGGGTTTAATGATATGTACCCAACAAGCTATTGTGAAGACTAAATGAGAAAATGAATGCACCTAGTGTAGCTTCTCATTTGTAGTAAGTTCTCAGTAAACACTGAATGATGAAATGATTTAATGAAACCTGCATTACCCAATCGAGGGGAAGACACTTGGGCTTTGGAATCTGATTTAGGTCATATATTTATCTAAAAAATTGCTATTGAGATGAAGGGGATGTTTTATTATACAAGATTGCTTCCTTTAAATTCTCCATCCTTGATAAGCCCTGGCTTGCTCTCCAGAAGGCAGACTTCTCTCTGGGACGGGCACTGGCTCTGCCCCCAAGTTCTATAGGCAGCTGCCTAAGTAGGATCAGAGACAGTGGACTCACAGTCACTCATACCCTTGACCCTGTGCTCAAGACTGTCTGAGCAGACTGGGGGTGGGGAGTATCTATATACAGGTGCAACCTCATCTTTTTGTTTAGCTTAGATATGGTCTTGCCCAGTGCACCTTCTGCTCTGCTTTAACGCAGGCCTGCTCTGTAGGGCTTGTCAGGGATCAGGGACATACAGATGGGAATCCTTACCTGGAGACTAGGGTCCAAAAAAGAACTCTTGGAATCAACAGCATTCCCTCAGGTTTCCTGTCCCAAGGCTTCCTGATGAAGAAACTGGAAGGGAGAAGGAGCCCATAGGGAACAGCCAGACTGGGGATAGTAGGTACATGGGGAAACAAATCAGCCAGCCAATCTTGACCAAGCCCTTAGGCACCCAATCTTGTGCACAGGTACACATGCATGGAGGCCAAGAAGGCAGAGGGATGCCCTAGCTTGGGCAGTCCCTGGTCTGATTGAAGCAGCAAAAGACCATCCCAGAGGTTTGTAATCAGGAGTCAGAGTGAGTGGTTCAGAATCTCAGAGCACTGATTCTACTGAGTATAGTCAAGGTGGGCTTCCTGAAGGAGGAGGAAAATGAACTGGGTTTTCTAGTCAGTGGTTATTCTGTGTGTGAGTATTTGTGTGTGTGTGTGTGTGTGTGTGTGTGCGCATGCGCATGTGCACATGCTTATTATGGGGGGAAAAAGTGAATGGAGTAACTTTGCAGGGATGAGGCCTGCTGCATTCTCTCAGTGGGGTCATCCAGGGTAGTGCCAGGGACAGGTGTCCAACTTAGGAGGCCACTAAGCTGTTGCCCTAAGCTAGTCCTAGAATAAAGTCTGCTGTCTCCATAGAAGGACAGTAATGGGTCCTTCTAAGGCCCCTCCTCCCAGCACCCTCACCCCCAGACTCTGGCTAAAAATAAAATGCCTACCCTCCCCCTGATCACATTAAGGCGCTAGTGAACAAGAAAGCCCCTAAGGGCTCAACTTCCTATTGGGCTTGCCATCTGCCTTCTTTTCAGTTCTGCCTGGCTTCTTCAGGATCTAGGAGTGGGAGCTATTGTACTGTCCTCTCCTCCACCCCCTGCCTCTGTGCAGGACCCCACCTGTGAGCACCAGGAGCCCAGCAGAGCCCAAAGCCCTTTCATCTGCAGGCCAGCTCTGGATCCATCATCCTTGATCTCTCTACTCCCCCCCATTCTGCACACCCAGCTTTTCCCTGGGGACTCTGCCAGGGCACCGGGTAGGACCTCATGCCCTGGGAGGCTGGAAAAAGATGTGCTGACAGCTCAGCCAGGCCTGGACTGTGTCTCTGTGTCCTGCTGGGGCTCCAGGACGTCTGGGCCACCTGGACTTGCTGCCAGGCTGGAGAGGAAGGCATTGGGAGGGGGAGGCCCCCGAGGTGCCAACTGAGCGATTTGCCAAAAAGTAAGTACCAGAGAGTCCTCTGTCCCAAGTCTGGAATTCATGATATAACAGAGCTGGAGTGAGTTCAGACAGGGGCACCCGGGGGTGGTTTCAACAGCCAGGGTTGGAGGCATCAGGGAGGGAAAAGAAGAGACAGAGTGGACTAGGAAAGGGGCAGAGGCTTAGTAAATGGGGCAGGGTGGGGTGGTGGAGGGAGAGGGCGTGGACAGCTGGGGAGATGGGGCCTTTCCGGGGACCCTGAGCTTGGTCACAGTCACCCCACTGACACACGGCTCCTCTCTCTCGCCAACCTTGCTCACCCTGTCCTCCCTGCCACATCCTCTGCCCTCTCCCCCACTTCTCTGCATTGTCTTTGTCCCCCAATTTCATATCATTCCTCTTATCTGTTCAATCATCCACCCATTTATTTACCTAGCAAATGTGTGGCATACCTACTGTATGATGCTGTACGATCCAGCCCCTAATCTCCAGGCACCTCTAGGCTGTAGCAAGGATAAGGCAAATTCAAAAACTCACACAAGAAAGCCAGGGACAAGGAGCACGTGATATGGACCAGTGGCTGGAGAGCGGAAGGAGGGAGAGGGGAGAAGTGGAGCTGGGGAGCGGGGGAGAGGAGCACAGTGTGAGCAGAAGAGCAAAGGGGAGCCCATGCGCTGGGGTGGGCAGCACCTGGGAGACCACAGCCCTGGTGGTCAGGGCAGTGAACATGAGGACACAAAAGTGGGTTGGTTTTGGAGACAATGGGGAGCGACTGGAAGCGATCTAAGACAGGCTAGGACTTTGGGGAGAACCATCAGGGAGCTCAGCCTTGAGGTCAGCTCTGCAGTAAGTGAGCAAGAAAAGAATAAGGCACAGTTCCTGCCCCAGAAGCTCACAGTGGGGTCAGGAGATGAAAGTAATGCTATGAAACCATTCAGTCATTCTGCCAGAGCCAAGGGCCTGGATTCTGACTGCTGTGGGCCCATGGAGTGAGCCACAGCCAGGCTCAGGGCTGGCTCGGGAGCTCTGCACTCCAGCTCCCTGCAAAGCACATCTTTTGTAGAGACCCATGGCCCAGCCTCCCTCCTACAAGCCCTGCACATCAGGATAACCTGCTATTACATGAGCCTTCCGCTGGACGCCTTCCAGAGAGAGACAGTTCCGTTGTGTAATGAGAGCTGTGCCCCACAAGCCACCCTGCAGGGCCCAGAGCAGAAGCAGAGCCAGGGAGAGGGTCATAGAGAGACTGTGACAGGGGCTGTGACAGAGACTGTGATAGGGGCTGTGACAGAGACTGTGACATGAGTCACGGCAGAGATTGTGACAGAGCCTGTGACAGAGTTGTAACATGAACTCTGACAGAGATTACAACATAGGCTGTGACATGGGCTGTGACAGAGACTGTGACATGGACTGTGACAGAGACTGTGACATGGGCTGTGATGGGGCTGTGACAAATGTGACAAGGTCTGTGATAGGGGCTGTGACAGAGACTGTGATAGGGGCTGTGACAGAGACTGTGACATGAGTCACGGCAGAGATTGTGACAGAGTCTGTGACAGAGTTGTAACATGAACTCTGACAGAGATTACAACATAGGCTGTGACATGGGCTGTGACAGAGACTGTGACATGGGCTGTGATGGGGCTGTGACAAATGTGACAAGGTCTGTGACAGAGGCTGTGGCAGAGACTGTCACAGGGGCTGTGACAGGGGCTGAGATGGGCTGAGACAGAAATGTGACTAAATCTGGAACCACAATCAGAGTTGGGACAACAGTTCCTGGAGCCCAGGCTCACACTCCCACGGTCGACAGAGCAGTTGGCGGTGACAGCAGCAACATGGCAAACACACAGGTCCAGCCAGGCCCAGGCATTTGTGGAAACGCCAGCAGCCTGAAGCTGCTGTGGAAGACAGGGAGGAGAGGGAGGTGAATGCAGCCGGCTCCCATCCAGCTCTGCTCCCACCCAGAACATTCCTCTATGTCCATGGGTGGGTTCCTGACCCTCTCTGGGCCCCAGTTTCCTTGGTAACACCTACCTCAGAGAGAGATCAGTTTGCAGAGTGAGGTAGGTGCAAACATGATCTGACTGAGGGTCCTTGTGCGACCCAGGTTATGCAAGGTGTCTCCGAATCTCCACAGTCTCCCCAAGCATGGCCTGCTGATTGAATAGGTAATGCACTGTCCACACACATGAGCAACCATTTCCCCTGTGTGTGCAGGTACTATTGTGAAGAACCAAACACAAGTTTGTTTTAAAGTACAAGTGAATTCATAGTCGTGAGGATAACTAACATTTATGGAGAGCTTGCCCTGTGCCAGGCACCATGCCAAGTGCTTAGCAGGGATTAGCTCAAGCGATCCTCACCAAAGCCCTGTCAGGTGAGTGGCATTATCCCCATTTTATAGATGATTACATTGAGGCTCAAAGAGGTCTACTAACTTGCCCAAGCTGCCAATGTCAGAAGAAGAGCCAGGGTTTGAAGGCAGTTGCGTCTGACCCAGTTCAAGCTCTTATCCTCACCATGAGTGGCTTTCTCAGTCTCAACTGCTATCGTGTCAGGCACATTTTGAAGGTCGAAGTCAGAATTTATTTCAGTGAAAAAGGGATCCTCATTCCAGAATTGGCTGGGACCTACAGGAAAGCCCCCTTTCAGTTTGTGGGCATTTCTGGAACTCTATCTCTTCTCTGCCCCTGCTCTATGCACTAGGCTGGGAATTGGGGGTAAGCAGGACATGATTTTCTGCCCAAAGAGTGCACAGAATAGCTATAACGATTTCACAGACTATGGTTGCTTTTATACCTTTTGGTCAGGATCTCACTTCAGCCTCTTCCCAGGAGGTCCCCTCCTCTGCTGTCCTTGAAGGATGGATCCTCATTCTCCCACACCCCCCATGGTCAGGAAGTGAGGTGGCAACTCCCTTTGGCTCCTCTCATACCATCTCTCCCTACCCACCCTCAAAATTCTTCCACCCACCTGCTCCTCTGAAGCTCCCACAGCCGATCATCTCTTGGCTGTCACCCAGGCAGCTTTCCTCCCTGGCTTCCTCCCCCTAACTCCTGCCCTCTTGAAGGGGCTCCATATGAACCTTGGCCCTAACTTCTGGTTTTCAGTGGCCTTCTTCTCACTCTCAGCCACCCACTCCTGTGGCCTCAGCCTAGAAATGCTCCACCTCCAGAATCAAAGATTCAGGCTCCCAGTCTGACCTCAGCCTCTGCTCCTTCCAGTCACTCTCTGGATCCTCCCTCTACCCTGCTCTTCAAAGGCTCAGTGGGAACTGCGAAAGAACAATCAGCTCTTAATGGCTCTGTATGCACCCTGAACTAAGAGACTTACACAAACACCAGCATAGTTTCTAACAGCTCAAGGCAGTGTCCCCCGATGAAGACTCCAGCCCCTTTAAGTTTCTGTAGGGAAAGCTCAAGGCTCCCAAAAGAACTTACTGTTTATTCCAGCCAACACCTGAAGATAGGGCCGGTGCCTCCCAGTCTGTGTGTGTGCAGGGGTGGGGTGTGGGGTGAATGGGTGGGAAGCTAACTGATAAGGGCCAGTTAGCAAACCCAGATGGCCTAGTCACCTGGGGCCAACCCCTCTTTTGCCCATCAGTGCCTTTCCCCTAGCACACCACAGCCTCAGAAAGTCTTCTGCCATCTGTTTCAGAGAAGTTGAGTTCAGTTCATGCTGGATTCTTCGCTACTGCAATAGTTATCACTCAATAGAATCTGTCTTCACCACTCTAACTAGTGTCCAGTTTTGTTTATCCTTGACAATTGCGAGTTCTGTCCATCCCCCCCTCCTGCCCTCTGTCGCCTCTTCCTCCTCAGCTTAGATCCCACGATCCACCACCTCAACCTTATCTTGCCAGTGTTCTCAACTCCCTTGCCTCATGGTCCTTTTTATCTATCAACCTGGAAACTCCAGCCCCGGATCAGTTCAACCACCGACCTCTCTGCAGATGCACCGGCTATAGCAGCCTTGTGAGGCAGCCAGAGAAAACCAATCAGCTGCACAGATTTGTACTTCCTCGAGTTCACGGTCTTTGACGTGCCTCGGTGCTGTCTGGCAATCCAATTGTATTTTCCTTATCTGCGCACCGGCTATAGCAGCCTTGTGAGGCAGCCAGAGAAAACCAATCAGCTGCACAGATTTGTACTTCCTCAAGTTCACGGTCTTTGACGTGCCTCGGTGCTGTCTGGCAATCCAATTGTATTTTCCTTATCTGCCACGTCTTCATCCTGTTCCATCAGTTACCACTTCTCCCCAAATCTCAACCTCTTCCTACAGGATCCTTCCCATTGGCATATAAACCTGATCAAATCTCTCCTATCCAGGAAAGGTCCACCTTGAGCTCCACTGTCCCTTTCTCTCCTTCCCGTCACAGCCAAACTTCTCGAGAGGGGGGCTTCACTCGCTTTCCTTCCTTTCTCAGCTCCCACTCATTCCTCAGCCCATGGCAACCAGGCTTCACCCATCGTGTCTTCAGCAAGTCTGCCATTGACCCTCTTTGCACCAAGCCCACTTTTCATTCCTTGCCCATCGACCTCTGAGCATCAGGTGATGCTGCTGATCATTCCCTTCTTGAAACACCCTCTTCCCTTGACTCTGGGGATCCACACGCTTCTGATTTTCTTTCTCTGTGTCTGGCCAGTCCTCGGTTTCCTTTGTGTGCCATCCTCTTCTGCTGGCTCCTCACGTGGGTGTTGTTCCTGATTCTGCTGCATGCCCTTTCTATCCCCATGTGATCTCTCTCCCTGGACACTCTCACCCAAGCCATTGGCTTCGGTTACCTCCTACGCCTTCAGCCCAGGCCTCTCCTCTGGGCTCCAGACCTGTTTAATCAACAACCTCTTGGGTGTCCTACAAGCATCTCACACTCCAAATGGGTGAACACTCAAGCTCTTTTCCAAAGACCCTCTGCTCTTCTCAGTCAATGAATGAGACTACTGTCCGTCCAGTGGCTGAAGCCAGAAACGTGGGCTTCATTCCTGACTCCTTCCTCTGCCTCCCCCGACCATCCAATCAATTCAAATGTCTTCTTATTTTTCTTTCATAAATATCTCTCAAATATATCCACCTCTTTCCACATCCACTGACACAACTCCAGATGATTTCTTGCCTATGGCAACAGCCTCCTCACTGGCCTCTCTGCTTCCAGCCTTGACCTACTATCATCCATTATCCAAATGCTGCCAGAGGGGATTTTCAAAGTGTAAATCTGGCCATGTATGCTTAAAACTCTTCAGTGACTTTCACTGGCCTTAGGATAAAGTCCAACCCCACTCACCTGGCAAGTAGCCGCCTTCTGGCCTGGCTACCGTTAACTCTTCAGTCTTTCCTCCAACCAGTGCCTCTTAACCTGCACTGTATGCTTCTGCACTCTCATAGGCCGTAGGCTTTCTGCTTGGGTGATACGTATGCTTAAAACTCTTCAGTGACTTTCACTGGCCTTAGGATAAAGTCCAACCCCACTCACCTGGCAAGTAGCCACCTTCTGGCCTGGCTACCGTTAACTCTTCAGTCTTTCCTCTAACCAGTACCTCTTAACCTGCACTGTATGCTTCTGCACTCTCATAGGCCGTAGGCTTTCTGCTTGGGTGATGGTGACAGTGTTATTAATGGCTGTGGTAGTGATTATGGAGATGTTAGTTGTTGTGATTATGGTGGTAACTTCAAAACAGTGCCTGCCGCTTTTGAAAGACAGTCTCTGGAGGCAGAACCCACCCCATAGATGTTCCTTGCTCCTGTTTCCTGGAAGGTTGCTTATGCATGCCTAGGTGGGGCGCAGGTCCACTTGGGGCTGTTTCAGGACCCTGAGGTCAGGCCCTGGCTTGCTCCCACTTTGACTCTCGGATCTCAGCCTGAACCTCTCTGTGCAGTGTTCATCTCTCTCCAGCCTTGAGTTGAGCCCAGCATGCTGGTGATGGGGCAGTGATAGTGCTTGTGGTAGAGAGATCATAGTGATGAACGTAAAGATCTGCTGCTACGAGCACTCAGTGGTGAGACAGGAAACTTGCCAGGGGATCTTAGAAGAGGAGCTGCTTGGAGGTCCAGCCAGTTGGTGCCGGCCCCAAGTCCTTGCTTGGGATTCCCCCGGTGATCAGTTGATGGGGCTGCTTTGACCTTCTCAGAGACTTAGTTCTGGAACACTGATCTGTCACCTACTATCCTTGTACACCCAGGACTGGTGGTCTGGCCCCCATCACGGGGCACTTGGTTGCCAGGCTGGGGCCCTGACACTCCCAATATGACAATATCCCTCCCCGATATCAGCATTTATTTGCATTGTGAGTATGCATGGGGGCCACTTTCCTAAACTAGGGAAGGTGGTTGGAGGCTAAGCAGTCTGGAGAGTGATGAAAAGGCTGAATGATGGTCCCCAAAGATAACCAGGTCCCAATCCCTGGAACCTGTAAACGTTACCTCATATGACAAAAGAGACTTTGCTGATGTGATTAAGGATCTTGAGATGGGGAGATTATCCTGGATTATCTGGGTAGGCCCTAAATGTAATCACTGGTGTCTTTTAAGAGGGAGGCAGAGGGGGTTTGACACAGGACTAGAAGGCAATGTGACCACTGAAACATGATGCTGCATTCCTGGCTTTGAAGGTGAAGGAAAGGGCCACAAGCCAAGGAATGCAGCTGGAAGCTGAAAGAGGCAAGGAAATAGATTTTCCCCTAGAGCCTCCGGAGTGAGAACAGCCCTGCCAACACCTTGATTTTGGCCCAGTGAAACTGACTTCTAGAACTATAAGAGAGTAAATGTGTGTTCTTTTAAGCCACTGACTTTGTGGTAATTTGTTACAGCAGCAATAAGAAACTAATACATTCCCCTCTGCCCTCCTTCTCTGTCCCCCAACTTCCTCCTGAGTTGGGTTAAGCCCTCTGTTAAACGGGAAAGCTGGACACCAGGCAGTAAAGAAGGCCATCCTACTCATCTCTATTTGGGGCCCAGTGCCGTCTGGTTCCAAGGAATGGTGACTTTGGAGACATTGGAAGGGGACAGCTCCTCAGAGCAGCAGTCACACATGGGTCACTGTTGGAGTGACATACTCGGGCTACTCCTAGTGGCTTGCTGGCAGCAGGCATCGAACTAGGACAGGAGAAGAATTCCAGAGAAGCCATATGGCGATTGTGGCTGACAGGGTGATGTCTCAGCATATGCATGCTCCTTTTTTGGAACTCCCAGAAATACTTGTGGCAGAGGAGGAAGAGGGCAGAGGTCCTGTAGGTGCAAGAGAGAAACAGCAGGAACTTTGGGTTATGGATGTTAATGGAACTTTATTTATAGTCACAGACTGGGTGAGTCTGATAACACTTGCGTCGTGTAGCACTTCTAGACTTCTAGCCGACTACTCCTTCTCTGCCCTTACACAGGGTGGCTGATTAAGCAAAGAATGATTTCCAAACTCTTTCCCTCCCCTCTCCCAGTTTTCATTCAGCGTTTACCTTTTTCTTACTAAGTTGAAGGAGCACTTCCTATATGGGGGTGAGTAATCCCTTCTCTACCATTTATTGCTACAAATTCCCATTTCTGCCCAGTTTATCTCTTTTAAGTTCTGTCATGCAGTGTTTGCTATGCAGGAGTTTTCGTTTCTTCATAGTGAAGCATATTGACCTTTCCTTTTATGATCTATGACTTAGACATCACACTTAAAGATCTCTTCCCTACCTCAAAAAAGTCATTAAAATTTTCTTCCTGTAAATAAATTTTTGTAAGCATATATAATCTATCTTTCCCCCATTAATTAACAATGCTTTCTTTCTCATATACAAAATTTCTAGGTATATGCAGATTTATATTTTGGATTCTGTGTCTGTTCCACAGATTTGCTTCCCTACTCCTGTTCCTATACCACCACCACCCAAAATTACTGTAAAATGCTATTATCTTTTTTTTTTAAAGACAAGAGTAGTCTCTCTCCTGTACTAATCATCTCTTTCAGAATTATCCTATATTTCTTACCAAATTAACTATTTGGTTAAAATGTTTTGATCATGCTAAAAAATCATGTTAGTATTTTGGTTAGAATTGTACTGAATTTATAAATTAACTTAGGGAAATAGATTATATCTTTGCATCTTCCCCCTCTAAGAGGAAGGTCTGTCTCTATTTAAGTCTTCTTTTGTGCCTGGGGAGAATCGTGCCATGGTTTCAGCCCTGGTACGGCCTTTTCTCTCATTTTTGCTTCTTTTTGTTCATTTCTGTCAAGTTTGGGGAGGATAGTTTTGTAAACCTGCACTTAAGCCACCATGATTCCCAGAAGTCTTTAGATTTGCACTGAATTGAGGGTGAAGGCGGGGCTGATGAGCTGAAGCTGTGGGTGTAGGTGAAATGCAGGAGATTAAGAGCTAAATGAGAAGAACAGAACCTTGCAAACACCAGCACTGATGGGGAGAGGGAATGCAGTGAATGGGGATGAGAGAAAGCACACAGAAGGGACAGGTGACAAAACAGCAGAGTGGTGTCAAGTAAGCCAGGGAAGGAGGAAAGCTCAAGAGTGGCATAGATGACAGAGTCCGGTGTGGCAGGGAGGTTGTGGAAAATGACCGCGGGGGAGCCGTGGGTTGTGTTGGTTGTGGCTGTTTAGTGGCGAGGTGGCCATATCATTTAATGTTTAAACTGGGACACTTGGAGAAGACTCTGTGATGGCAGGGGTAAACCAGAATTATTCCTGGAAAACTGGGACACATGGTAATGCCTATTAGTGGTGACTTCTGGGAAAGTGCTCTCAGTTGGAGGGAGGGCCAAGGTGCCCAGGTGGCGTGTATTGACGAGTCAAGACAGTGACGGTAGACTGTTCTTTTTAGAAGTTTGCCCAGGATGATAAGGAGAGAGTTGGGTCACAGATGGAGGAGAATTAAGGTGGAAGCGGGTGTATATTTGCTTGTCTGTTTTCTGGGTTTGGAGATTTGTTGTGTATTGACGAGTCAAGACAGTGACAGTAGACTGTTCTTTTTAGAAGTTTGCCCAGGATGATAAGGAGAGAGTTGGGTCACAGATGGAGAATTAAGGTGGAAGCGGGTGTATATTTGCTTGTCTGTTTTCTGGGTTTGGAGATTTGTCTCTCTGGGCAGGGAAAGGACTTAGTAAAGAGGGAGAGATGGAAGATGCAAGACAAAGAAGGGGTAGTTAATAAACAGAGGAGATAGAGGAGGGAAGGGGGCTATATGAACCATCTATGGAAGACGTGAGGCTAGCCTGGAAGAGAAGGAAAGACACT
>NW_007738821.1:0-2500 GCF_000696425.1 Galeopterus variegatus
TTGTGCTTCCTGGTCACCCCGCCAACAAAATAATTATGAATATTCAGATGTTGTTCTTTTTCTACTTTTATAGTTACCTATTTACATTTAACTCTTTAATCCATCTGATTTTATTTTTTACATAAGGCACAAGAGGGGAACTAACTGTTGTTTCCTTTGTGAATATCCATTCATTATATTTCTATTTATAGAATAATAATAACAATTAGCATTTATGGTGGTTTACTATAAGCCAGGTACTCTGTTAAATGCTATATATTTATTAAATGCTTTGTATTTATTATCTCTGTTAATTTTCACAACCCCACATTGTAGTTAACATTATACTCCACAACTTTCAGGTAAGGGAACTGGAGAACAGTTTAGTGATTTGTTCAAGATAATACAGCTATTAAGCATAAGAGCTGAGATTAGAACCAAGATGTATAACCCAGGAGTTCATTCTCCTCACACTTACATTGTACTGACTTCCAAAATCCTATCCTTGATCACAGATTTGAGAGGGTTTTTTTTTTATCATACAGTATTTACATTTTATTTTTATTTTAACTTACACATTAGAATTGTGCAAATTTATGGGGTACAATCTGATGTTTTGGTACATGTATAGGTTGTGGAATAATTGGGTCAGGGTAGTTAAAGTATCAATCACCTTATGGATTTATCATTTCTTTGTGGCAAGGACATTCAAAAACCTCTCTTCTAGCTATTATGTAATACACAAAACTTAACTGTTAACCATAGTCACCCTACTGCGTAATAGAACATCAGAACTTGTTCCTCCTTTGTAATTGTAATTATAATGGTGTACCTGTTGGTCAGCTTCTCTCTGTTTTCCCTCCTGGCATCCCCAGTCTCTTGTAACCACTGTTCTACTCTCTGCCTCTATAATATTAACTTTTATTTTTCCCCTTAGATTCCACATATAAGGTCATGTGGTATTTGTCTTTCTGTGCCTGGTTTACTTCACTTAACATAATGTCCTCCAAGTCCATCCATGTTGCCACAAATGACATTTGTCATTTGGATTTCATTCTTTTATATGGCCAAGTAGTTTGTATTATATATTGAAATATACAAGGGTACATCAAAAACTTTGTAGAAGAACAGAATTATAAGACAATACAAATCTTTCCATGAACTTTTTGAAGTACCCCTGTATTCCTATTTAGGCTGTTTCCGGACTTAGGAATTCTATATATGTGCTTGTTGTGAAATAATTTTAAAGTGATTAAAGGACTGATGGTTCATTATTTTTGTTCCACGTTTCTATACTTCTACTAATTGATTCATTCATTTGACCAAATTACTTTTGAATACCAAATGTGTCTTCTACCTTTACTCTCAAAATTGTCTCTCTTTTGTTTCTTTTCTATTTAACTCATATTTTCTCATCTTTTCCTATGCCTAACTTGATTGTAGAATTTGATCTAACAATATTAAACTCCATATAAAATGGTTGTAAGTTCTTAACAACTATTGTAGTAAAAATATTCCATATGGTATAGGAAGAGACAGTTTCTAATTGCTATTTGTTGTTCTGGTGTATTATATAGTTCTATGATATTGAAAACATTGAAAAATTAGAAAACCATTCTCCTAGTCTCACAGTCCCTACTATAAAAAAGTAAATTATTTGCTCTCAGAGCATGTTACACCTAAAGCTTAGAGGTATTTTGGAAGAACACAGTACCTCTTGTCATGATCTCTTAAGATAGTCTTTAAGGAGCATCATTTCAATGTTTCTCCATAGGATTATTGAATTTACAAGGGCTCCCTTTTTCCTTCCTTAGCAGAGATATATTAATCAGAATTGCCAACTGCTCTTTGGTACACTCCTTCAAATGACTTATCTCTCCTTAATACACTTATGTTAGATGAAGCTATCAGTGAGTTATTGGGACACATTCCCTGCTTTGCACATTGCAAACTAAGACTGAATTGGGCACTTAAGAAAACTGCATTAACTCTTTCAGGCCACCAGAGTACCATTTAGGGCAACATTTCTTTAAACCAGGTCATCATGATGTCATTTAATCATTTTAGAGCACTGAAATAGATATTTACAATATGGCTCCCGAGTAGTCTGAAAGAATTAGTGTAGGTCTCCAAAGCCTAAAGGGTGAACGCGTCTTAGTGATTTTCCAGTCTTAACTATAATTCTTAGAGAGAATGTCAACATATGATAGTAGAAAAGAAATTTGTTGAAAATTCACTACCTACTTCAATCAGAATTGTTTGTTGAGAAATTATTCCTGTTCTCTCTTCATTATATTCCTGTTTTTAATGCACAGCTATAGTATTATATAGCAACAATAGTTCAGGGCCTATTAGCAGGCTGTCTATTCCTACCAAGTGATACCTACTCAAGAGAAATCATGGCTAATTGTAGTATCATAGAGCTGGAAGGTTTCTTTAGAAACTATCTGGTAAAAATGGAGTTTGCCAGGTAGAGCCTTTGTAAACTATCTCAGACTGATAAAAAATTATCCTGCTTTTA
>NW_007738821.1:7500-16704 GCF_000696425.1 Galeopterus variegatus
AAGGTGGAATTGTGAGGTACCTCCGCATATAACGCGTGTGTGCAAGAAGAGCCCATGAAAGATTCTGAGGGTTAGTCCTTCAGATGGTGCCTTGGGTTGCATGTTCCTCCAAACTTAATCCCCACTGTAACTGTTGAGGCTGGGAAATCCTATTATGATAATTGAAAGGTGGGGCTTTGAAGAGGGGATTAGATTGTAGGACCAGGCTGTAGTGAATGGATTAATAATGGTGGTCAGGGGCGTGGTTCTGAGGACTTTAAAAGGAGAGTGCATGAGGAACTACGTCTCTCTCTGCTCCACCATTTTCACAATGTGATAATCTGCTGTCACTGTTGTCACTACCAAGGCTCTCACCAGATGTGTTCCCTGAATTTTGAACTCAGTTCCCAGACTCAGAAACCGTAAGCAATAAATTTTGTTTTCTTTGTAAATGATCCAGTTCCATGTATTTCACTATAAATAAGAGAAATGGACTAATACAGATGTAAAAAAAGAGAACATGGGAGGCAGTCACAGAATTGACCAGAAAAAGAAATATCAAGGAGGGAGGAACTAAAAACATCACATGGTAGAGGGCACTGGAAAGTATCTATTGAATTTGTCAAGTTAGAAGTCAATGGTGGCATTACTGAGACCAGTTTCAGTGGAGTGGTGGGAAAAGAAACCAGAACACAATGAGTTAAAGAGAAATAAGAGGTCGAAAAGTTTAGAAGATGAACATAAACTGCCCTTTTGAAAAGCTTGGCTGTTGCAAAGTCAAGTATAAGCAATAATTTTTTCATATTTTGATATGAACCAGAAATTCTATAATCTTAAGAATACTTTGACAGAAAAAAATCACCAGTGACTTGATCCAGGTTCCATTCAACTGTTCCCAGGGACTCAAACAGAAAAGCTACTCCTCAGCTTTTCTTTTTTTGTAACAATACTACTTATTTCTTAGTCATTTACAAAGTGTCTACCAGAAAGTCAACCCAAACAAACAGAAGAAAGAAGAAATTATGTATCCAAACTTTTTTTCCCCCTTTTCTATTAGTCATTTACTGAGATTTTTAAAATTTCCCTACATCCTCAAATTAGGAAGAAAATTATCAGTAATTTGTGCTTAAGTCATATGGATTATAGTAAAATTATCTGTCTTCAGCAGTTAATTCTCATTGATTTCTTGTAAGATTGCTGATATATGTTACCAAAATGAAAGGAAACTATCGACAGAAGTTTATATTATTCTGTTGCTGTTTTAGAACGTTTAACATCCTGCCTCTAAGACTGTTCTATGCTTTTCCAAAGTAGTTATACTTTCTCTAAACCCACCTCCTTTGAGGTCCTATCCAAAGTGCTTGTGAAGAAGGATTTAATAAACTCATTCATGTTAACAAATGATAAGAAATTCAGCCTAACATGTAACCTCTCCCAAGTGTTCCCTTGATTTAATAAAGTTAAGCACCATTTATCACCAATACTTTAGTTCTGTCTATCATACAGCATGTTGGTTGTTCTGTTCTCTTTTATTTTTAATTGGTTATGAATATTTATGGGGTACAAAGTTAGCCATCACCATTTGTGCCCAAGATTTAATGGTCAGATCAGTACTAGCAGCATGCCCATTACTGCAAATTGCGATTATTCTCCATGTTCCCCACCCAATTAATCCCCAACCTCCCTCCCCTTCTGCCTAATCCTCAACCCACTTTGCAACCCTAGGTATGCTCTCTCCCTCTGCAACTGCAACACACCACTGTGGTCTTTCTTTCCTTCCTTCTTTCTCTCTTAGCTCCCACTTATGAGTGAGTACATGTAGTGTTTTTCCCTCTGCATCTGGCTTATTTCACACACTATACGTTTCCCCAAGCTCATCCATGTTGTTGCAAATGGGAGAACTTCATTCTTTTTTATGGCAGAGTAGTACTCCATGGTGTATATATACCATATTTCCTTATTCAGTCCTCTGCCAATAGACATTTGTGTTGGTTCCATATCTTAACTATTGCAAACAGAGCTGCAATGAATATGGGAGGGCAGGTATCCCTTCAACATAATGATTTCCATTCTTTGGGGTATATACCCAGAAGGAGGATTGCTGGATTGTATGGTAGATCTACCTGTAGTTGTTTGAGAAGCCTCCATACTGTTTTCCATAGTGTACTAACTTACAGTCCCATCTACAGTGTAAAAGTGTTCCTTCCTCTCCACCTCCTTGCCAGCATTTGTTCTCCATCCTTTTTATTATAACCATTCTAACTGTGGAGAGGTGATATCTCAATGTGGTTTGAATTTTCATTTCCCTGATTATTAGTGATGTTGAGTATTTTTCAAGTACCTGTTGGCCGTTTTTCGGTTGTCCTTAGAAAAATGTCTATTCAGTTCTTTTGCCCATTCTTTAAGTGGATTATTATTTGTTTTGTTTTGTTTTATTGTGTAATTGCTTGAGTTTCTTGTATACCCTGGATATTAATCCCTGTCGGATGTATAGCTTGTGAAAATTTTCTCCCACTCTGTGGGTTGTCATTTCACTCTGTTGATTGTTCCCTTAATCAGGTGCATTTATATTCTCCAATAACGAGCTAACAGAAAGAAAAATCAAGAAAGTAATCCCATTTGCAACAGTCACATGCAAAAAATCTAAGAATCAATTTAACTAAGGAGGTAGAAGATCTCTACAATGTGAACTACAAACGACTACTGAAAGAAATTAATGGCACAAAAAGATGGAAAGACATTCCATGCTCTTGGATTGGAAGAATTAACATTGTGAAAATGTCCATACTACCCAAAGAGATCTACATATTCAGTACAATCCCCATCAAAATAACGATGACATTCTTCACAGAATTGGAAGAAAGCAATCATAACATTCATATTAAACAACAAAAGACCATGAATAACCAAAGCAATCCTGAGCAAAAATAAATAAATAAATAAAGCTGGAGGCATAACACTACCTGACTTCAAATTATACTACAAAGCTATAGTAACCAAAGAAGAATGATGCTGGCATAAAAATAGACATTTGGACCAGTGGAGCAGAGTAGAGAACCCAGAGATCACCCCACAGCCTTGCAGCCAACTGATATTTGTCAAAGACAACAAAAACATACATTGGGGAAAAGACTGCCTCTTCAAAAAGTGGTGTTGGGAAAGTTGGATATCCATGTGCTGAAGAATGAAACTAGACATGCACCTCTCACCATATATCAAAATCAACTCAAAATGGATTAAAGACTTAAGTATAAGACCTGAAACTATAAAACTACTGAGGGAAATTACAGGGGAAACTCTCAGGAACTAGGTCTGGGCACAGACTTTATGAACAAGAGCCCAAAAGTACAAGCAAGAGAAGAATAAATAAACAAATGTTCTCTTTTTAAATTTTTTTTATTGAAACATAATTGATTATACATAATTGTGGGGTAGAGAGTTGAATATCAATACCTGTGCACAATATGTTGTGATCAAATCAGGATAATTAGTATATTAATCACTACAAAATGTATTCATTCTTTGTGACCTTTAACCAATTTCTTGCTAATTCCCCTTCCTCTTCCCCCCCTTACTAACCAGTTCTGTTCTCTCCTTTTAAAAGTTCAGTGTACTATTGCACTTGTTTCTTTCTTTCCGTACTTGAAATTGCACAGGCTTTCTCATGACAGGAAATCTTTTTTTCTTCAACCTGACAATTAAACAACAAAATAACTCTCATACACTTTTCTTCAAAACACATTCCAAACTTGAAAATCATAGTTAGAAATAAAGGCAATAAATTTTCTCCAGGGGTGGGCTGCAGGGAAATTTTGTAGGGGCTACTGAATAGAGGAGGAGGCACAGAGTTAATAAATTTTGAGCATTAGACAGGAGATTAACTTACTTACTAATACGTGAAATTTAGAATGACCCTTGCTTGCAAAATAGTGCGTTTCTAGAGGTATGTTTGCTTATTTACCATGTTAGGAAGGAAAATTTCCTATTGCTTCTTGTATTTACTATATGGTAGTTTTGAGGAATTTATCAGTGGAAGATTTTATAATTCAAACAAATGGCTTTAAGAAAGTTTGCACAATATTTAAAATGATAGAATATCCAATAAAGATTTAGAAGTGTTCATTATTTGTCAGGCCCATAATATGGCTTATGTTGAGTATGTTGATTTTATTGTACTATAACAAGATATGTAATATAGATTACATTAATTTTTATGGCTTTGCATTTTAGAAGCAAGAGTAACTGCTTTCAGGTTTTACTCTAATTTCGGGGGAAAAAAGAGCAAGCACATTTAAAAATCCCTAGGTATACAAGTGGACATGATTCTGAACAGCAGGAAATCTACCTGGGAGAGAGTCCATGACACAGTGCCCTAACAACTATTTACTCAGATCACTGGGCCTGGTAAGGAGGATACCAGGATATTTTCAGATGTGGCATATTGTCAATATCTACCTATGACTTAACAAGGTGTAAACCCTAACTGATGCATGTTTCTTGGATCAGGCAGGGACTTCTGTGGTTTACTTATAATTAGATCTCTATATTTATCTATCTATCTACGTATCTATCTCTTAGAAATATAATTACACAGAACATATATTTTAACACCCATGATACTACTTACCCAAGATCCAGTCTAATTTGGAAAACATCAAATCTTTTTCACTCATGTAAACCTGATTTCCAGAACAGGGTACAGTAGTTCCTACCATTTACTTTTGATTTCAACCTGCTCCAAATTCCTGTCAAAGTTATAGACTCTCTTTCAACCCAAATAAAGTGACACAAACCTTGGGGAGACTTGTTCTAGTACTTTATAGTATTACTGCACAAATCCAATTTAAGAAGCATCTACCCAAACATACAAAATTTTGGAAAGTGGTGCGTTAAATAATATTTGTTTTGCTTCTATGCATCTGTTTTATGATTATTATGATTATTTTGAAAAGCAATCTGCTTTCAATAGACAACCAGTAACTTCTTATCAATTGAACAGAAGAAAAGTCATACTGGGAAATGGCCTATTCAGAAATATACTAACTCTTTGATGCCTCTGTTTGCTGTCTCCTGAGCTCAATGTACTAAAATGAATGTACAGGATGTACTACAATTAATCCCTTGTAAGATTTCATGCCAAATTGTGTACTAAAATAAATCCTCTGTGAGATTTCATGCCAACCCCCCCCCAGGTGTTGTAGGGCCATTATTTTCACAGCTCAGGTGAGTGTCTAGCTATATAGTTGGCTACAGAAACAACTATTCTTCAGAGATTTGAACAGCCAGATCTAATACATTTCTTTCTTAATTGCTTATTCTAGGGTCTAGAGGTGGCAGCTGGCCACTTGACCTACCTAAGAAAAATTACAAGTGATCAGAAGTTAGGCTTTCCTTTAAATGAGGTACTAGTTCTTAACTACAAGATTAGAAATGCCACTCCATTACAATCTTAAATATCATAGAAGCTGTTTGGTCAATTATGCTTAGTTAAAAGGATATTACTGTTTCTCAATGTTTTATTTATTCTTAATCACTGGCCAATATCTGGCCTCTTACTAGTAGATTTGGGCAGCAAAGTAAAAATTATTATACACATTAGCACGCTACAGTTATACTCAAAGACCTGTAATATTAATAAGATACATCTCTTAAAGCTAAGTCACTGAAAGGAGTATAATTGTGCAAAAGTATGTCAGGATTCAGTTTACCCATTGGTAATATGAAAATAAAGATAGAATTTATCTCAAAGGCTTATTAAAGGATTAAATGGTATAATAGGGGTAAAATGTTTAACGTGCCTTGTATAAAACAAGCTTTTAATAGATATTAGTCACCAAGAAGTTATAGTTCTCTTTACTTACTAGTATAATTTGGAAAATACAACTGTATTTTTGTAATAGTCTCTTACATGATACTCATTATTGGGAAGAATACCTTTTGCTATGACCCCTGACCAATTCCGCAAAACTACAAGTTTCTCCAATTAATCAGGAGGTAAGTAATAGTTTCCTCTTTATAAGCACCAAAATAGCAATAGTGAGAAACCATTCTTCCAAATTGTATTTTATACCAATGCATGTCTGCTAACTCCTCTCTCCGCCTATCACAGAAGTTTCTCTTGAGCCATTATGGCAAGTCCATCTGTGCTTCAATTCAGCATAACAAATATATATTGATTGTTTAATATATTTAAAGGATGAACAAAATATAATCTATCTTTGAGGAGTTAATAAGCTATATATAATTTATATTATTAGCCTGGATGTATAGTCAAGGTAAGTCAGCAAACACTGAAAGACCTGCCTCTGTATGTTATCACCAACCTTTAAGTTTAGAATAACTTTAACAAAAATATAGCTCATCCTTTCAAGTACTGTGCATCCTCCACCGTATTTACAGATGAGGGGACAAAAACAGCAAGGGTCAAGTGAGTCACTCCATTATAAATAAAGCAAAAAGTAGAATCTATTGCCTCTTATATTTAATTGAGAGCTGCAAGGGTAATAAATCGTGTACAACTTAAATTAAAAGAAACTGTAAAAACTTATTGGAGCAATTTTGAGACAAGTACTCCAGTTAATAAAGAATGCCCAGAAGCAATTTTAGTTATGTGTACTATTTGTTACCCCCTAAGAATGGTATAGTTTGCCTCAAACAATGATTAAAAATGAGAAATAGTACCCATCAATGGATATTTATTTTTTCAAATTTACTGACAAAAAATGGTGCAGATGGCATAAGAGACTGTCATGGACCAGTATCTTCTCTGTGAAAATGACTAATGTATCACCACACTTCTGCCAGAACCACATGAAGAGTCTGCCAAAAATGATCATATCATTATCAGCTAGTGTCTCCAATTGTTCACTGTATCGTATATGGATCCTCTGAAATGCAGAACTCCTACCTAAAGAAACCCTCCTAACATTATAAAGCATGAATTCTTGCATGTTCCTCAAATGTTTTAAGGAAACTGCATTTATTCTACAGTAAACAGACTTATTTTCCTGGTATCAGTAAAAGAAATATAGCAGTGCAGAAAAATAAATGAGATTCAAGTGTCAAAGCTTATATTTGTAAGCCAAAATAAAATACAAAGAAAATTTGATCTAAGTGTCTATGTAAACCATAAGCTTTGTTCTGTCACCTACTATAGATTTTGAGCTAATAGTTATCTACCAAACATCTAGCACTAACCATTTGGTCATATGAGATCACTGATTTTTCTGAATTTATGAGGCTTTAATAAAGATTCATTAAAGGGTATGTGAAATGTTCCTAATTATCATAATACCCTCTAGGACTTTAAAATGAAATGAACATGAAATGACAGGATAATTTGGTTATAATATTAAGCAGTAATATATATATAATATTATGCAGTAATCTATATATATAAATATTACACAGTAATATGTGTAATCAAACAACACACACATATACACAGAGCCTTCTGTACTAACAACTATAAAATAATAATTTATATTTGCTACAAAACTATATTTCTTGACCACAAGATGTGTGCTAAAAAATATGGTCTGAGTATAGAAAACTTCTAAATCAGTATTATTTATAAGGCTCTACTAAATGTCATTGCTGCAGAATTTCTTAATCCTGACTATATTTTAGAATCCTAGCCTCCACCCCTTTCGGTAAATCAGGATCTCTAGGGGTGGAGCCAGGGAATGAGAGTCACTGGGCTTCGGGATGAAGTCTAAGCCCTTTAGCATAGCCTATTCATCCCTTTCATAACATAACAATGTCCTGCCTTTCCAGCCTCTCTCCTGACTTTCCCCTGACTGTGAAATATTCTAAATCTTAACTATATTTAGCTGCATACCACTCCCTTCATATGTATGTGACTTCATCCCGGCCTGCCTGACTTGGCCCAGGCTCTTCCTTTGGCTGGGACACCCTTTATTCCCCTCTCAGTCCTAACCTTCTGGTGGACTCCAACTGCTGCTCCCAACTCAGCTATAAGGATTTATTGCAAGGAAGAGCATTCCTGACACCCAGAGCAATGTTTTCTGATCTACCTCTCCTCATGAAGCCACATGATTCTTAAAGACCATCAACTGTCATTATACTCCCAGTGCCCAAGGTGGTATCTTGAACATAGTACAAATTCAAAAAATATTTATTGAAATTAGTTAAATTAAAATGGAAGACAACAGTGTTTTCAATGTATAGTTTAGACACAAAAATATTTTCCTAAGCCTTTTCCCCTAAATCAGTCTGAAATAAAAGAGTTTAATATCCAGTCAGGAGCTGTCTTCTTTCCGAACCATTCATTTTCCAACACTAGTCACTACTGTCAGCCTCAGATCTCAGATTCTATGCTTGAGAATTAATTTTTAATCTAACACAGAGCACATAAAGACTTCTAGACTGAGGTAGAAGACTGGATAAGAAGATAGGATTTTAGATCTGATGACTTTTTTCTGTTCTTCATCTGATCTTGCCTTATGGGTTTCCTAGTTCCTATGCAAATAGATGTTTGATTCATCATTTGTTTAATTTTCAATACTTCTAGACTGAGGTAGAAGACTGGATAAGAAGATAGGATTTTAGATCTGATGACTTTTTTTCTGTTCTTCATCTGATCTTGCCTTATGGGTTTCCTAGTTCCTATGCAAATAGATGTTTGATTCATCATTTGTTTAATTTTCAATATTCTTTCTGATTCCAATCTGCTGCTTTACCTTGAAATTCATAACTTATTATGGGCCTTTGGGTTGTTAATAGTAGGAATGGTTACTACTGTTTTTAACCCGAGATTACTAGCATACTGTAGTTTTTATAGTTGCAACTCTCTATCATTAATTCATAACCTAATGCTCATAGACCAACACCATCTTTTTCAAAGCATTTCTTAATTATTTTTTCAGTGATCATAAGAGTATGAAGATTTTCTTCAGTCATAGTCAAAGGCACAGACAAGAACTTTCACCTAGAAAGATTTTATGTTTTAACCCTACTCCTCTAACAGAAATGGAGATGTAGATCTCCTTTACATGTTAAATATTTCAGACAATAATGAAGTCATTGAAGAAAAGTCATTTGAAAATTTGCCGTGTGAGGTGGGGGATAGTTGAATAGGTGAAGCACAGGACATTTTTAGGGCAAAAAATATTCATATGACACCTGTAGTGGATAGAATTGTGTCTCCCCAAAACTCACTGAAGCTTGAGTTGTGTCCCCCAAGTTTTATGTATTAGAAACTTG
>NW_007738821.1:17651-20723 GCF_000696425.1 Galeopterus variegatus
TAGGACCATGCTATAATAAGTGAATTAAAAATGATGGTCAGGGGCATGGTTCCAAGAGCTTTAAAAAGAGAAGAGAGTCTGTTTCTCCCTCTGCTCCACCATTTTTATAATGTAGATACCCTGCAGTCACTGAAGTCACCACCAAAGAAAGCCTTCTCCTGATGTGTTCCCTGAACTTTGGACTTCCTAGCCTCTGAAACTGTAAGCAATAAATTTCATTTCCTTATAAATTACCCAGTTCTGTGTATTTTGTTATAAGCAACAGAAACTGACTAATATAATACCTTAGTGGTAGATACATGACACTGTGCATTTGGCAAAACCCATAGAATTTTGCAGCATAAGAAAAGAACCTTAATGTATGCAAATTAAAAAAGAAATATTTAGGAAGTCAGGGGATAACAGGACAGAATGCGGAATATGACAAAAATAATCTAACTATATTACAAATGTAAAACAATCTCACTCAAAGAGATGAAAAGATGCTGACCTGCATAACCAGAAATGAACAGGGTCTGCAAGACTAAAGGCAAAATGAATTGTGCGTAAGTACCATACTCTATCATAAAGGTTTTCCCGTGGGGATAAGGATTAACAATTCTGAAATTACTATAGCTGTATATGGGAAAAGAACAATTAAGTAAATGGGTGGCAGATGAAACCATGGTTGGAGCGTTGTTTCTCACTGTTGGAGTGGGAGGTTACAGACAAAGCCTTCAATAATTCATGTGGTAATAGCTTAGAGTTGGAGACATTTTGAACTTAATATAGGCACAGATGAGGGAGGGAGAGAGAGAAAGGTATGTATAGATATGTGCATGTACACAAAGATTAATTTATACATTTTCTTTTTGCCCTGTCAGTAGAAAAGGCCTAAAAGCAGTGACCTTCCAGTAGCAAGGAGTATAACTAGTACCCAAATCTTCATTTCTAACACCTTGTTCTGATTAATGGAACCAGAGTTTCTTGAAAAAATGGCTGATCCTGAGACTGGGCAGGAAATATACATGATGAGGCCAAAGTATATTGTACTGACAGATGTAAGGATGTGCAAAACAAACACACAAACCACAGTGATGGGGGTATGTCAAAGGGACATAGGAGCTAACTGAAAGATTTGCCAGTGGTCAAAGCTGGCACAACTTGAGCAAAAGAAATAAATAAAACAGTATTAAATCATAGCCCAAAGTACAAAATAAATGTCCATGAGTCCATTTTGATATAAATAAATGATTGAAGATATTAATGAGATAATAGACAACTGTGCCATGCAGAATTCCACATAATTTATGTAAATACTTCACCTACAAGGAGGTGGAAGATAACTCCCCACTCCTTAAATGTGGGCCGCTCGTAACGACTTTCTTCCAAAGAATACAGAACAAGCAGTGGGAGTAAAAAAAGAGTTAACAGTACAGTGGAGAAACTTGACCAACACTACCTCATCCAGCTGACCAAGGTCAACATCAACAGTGATGTCATGTTCATAGTGTGTCACCTTCATATAATATGATAAAAATGGCACTTCACCTTTGTGGTTTTCTACCTGAAATGTGATAATCCCAGTTTATCATGATAAAATCATCAGACAAACCCTATCTGAGAGATAGCCTACAAAATACCTGATCAGCACTCCTCAAAACTGTCAAGATCATCAAAAACTAGGAAAGTCTGAGAGCAGTCATAATCAAGAGGAATCCAAGAAGACATGACAATGAAATGGAAGGATCCTGGTAGAGAATAGGATGTTAGGTAAAATGTAAGGAAATCTAAATAAGGTATTGATTTTAGTTATAAATCAGTATTGGTTCATTAGTTGTGTCAGATGCCATACTAATATAAGATGCTAATAATGAAGTAATGGGTGTGGGGTATATGGCAACTCTCTACTATTTTTGCAACTTTTTTGAAATCTAAACCAATTCTAAATTAAACATTTGTTAATGTGGTTTTATCGATGAGTTGGATTATATCCAGATGAGCTTAAACGTTTTGCTACTGACTATAAAATAAATGAAGGGAGTAATTTAACAGATCAACACTTAATAGAAAAGTTTTCTGTTTAAACATTGACTTGAAACCCCTGTTTAGCTACGCAGGTCAGGGCTCCAACAAGAGCATGAGCTATCACAGTACCACGGAGGCAGATGGGCATGAAGGCACACGGCTGGGAAGCAAAATCCCAGGACCAGGTGGAAATAATCATAGGATTCTCACTGCACGGTGTCCACATTGTGACTGACTTTTTGTTTACTTTTTATACTAGTAAGCTCAGTTTATTAAATTAATTTCAAAGGCTGTTGTAGGTTACAAGAATACCCAATACAGTGATTAGAAAACAGTAAACACTTCTTACTGGCTTGGACTATGGGACTACTTCTGCCTTAGAAAGGAAAGTTCCCATTGTTTTTAATCTCATGCACTCTATGGTCTCTTTCAGTACAATCATTTGAAGATTTTAATTTCCAGTGTATAAGAACCTTTACTATTGAAAGCAGTCATATATTTTTTTAAATACTGTTATAAAAAAAACTGTAGTGACCACACAGGAATAGAGCATGCCCTTACAAAAATCATACCAGTTTGTTATCGGTAGGATTTCCCACGTCAGCTCTAGGTGTCAAGTTCTTTGAGTACGAGGCAATTTATCTGTTTCATTGCTGTGCATACAGCTTAGACATATTATATCTCTATTCCTGAAGAGCCATAAATGTTTTATCATTACCCAAATTTTATTGATAGCAAAGAAGTCTTATCAATATAACCCCAATTGCATTATGCTTCCTTCTTTTTCTAATATAATCTTGCTACATATCACTTATTGTCTATTCACATTTTCACTTCATTTGTATTAGTATGACTAAATCATATACAGAGGTGTCTTCAATGATTTTCATTATATCTAGATTATCAAATTCTATAGCATTTTGGCTCAGCCACAACACCTATCAGGTACTTTCCAAATGACTTATAATAAAAGAAACTTAAAAGAAAATAAATATCAGTTTCCCAAAGCCCAACAAAAGTTATCGCAGGTGCACAAAAAATGTAATAGGCCCCAAAAGACATTTG
>NW_007738821.1:20984-22232 GCF_000696425.1 Galeopterus variegatus
TTTTCATTATATCTAGATTATCAAATTCTATAGCATTTTGGCTCAGCCACAACACCTATCAAGTACTTTCCAAATGACTTATAATAAAAGAAACTTAAAAGAAAATAAATATCAGTTTCCTAAAGCCCAACAAAAGTTATCGCAGGTGCACAAAAAATGTAATAGGCCCCAAAAGACATTTGTCTTTTTTGTCATTTTGTTTAGTTTTCCTGGGGGAATTCCATATATGTTTCCCTCAGAAATATATTGGTAATGTCTTAAGCCAGAGAAGTAGAGAGTGATACAAACCCATGAACTTTGTGATAAAAAATACGGTGGTTACAAGCATGAGCTCTAGAGCCATACTTCCTGTTCTTAATCCCAACTTCTTTATACGTTAGCTGTGTGACACTGAAGAAGTTACTAAACCTCTCTTTTCCTCATTTTTTTAAGCTGGAAAATATCTTGTCATAATTTAATAATCTGTTATCTACCACTAATATGTGTAGGAATTCTTCTGTTAATGCACAACATATACAGTAATAAGTTAAAGATTTGTTGAATGAATGAATGAATGAATCGGTAGTAGTCAGAAAGAGTTCAAAGTGAGTATATACAACAGGAAATATGAGTAGAACCAGTAGAAACCATGGATGCTAAATGGAGCTTTAACAGTTGTGACGATGGTAGAAATGTATTTGCAATGTTGCTCAATATTGGACAGAGAGGAGCTAATATTAAATGTCGGTCTTCTTTCTGGTGATGTACCCGAAATGTTAGCTATGTTGTTTTCTCAACTTATTTCCATTTAAGCTGAAATTTCATCACCTTCACACTTAATATAGGTGATTCACAGGCTTTCAGTAAATTTAAGGTAATTTATGATTTCATCTTTCTCAAGTAATTTTCAATCAAGTAAAGTTATCCAACAAGACTGGAAGTTGCACATGGAAACATTTTATTTTAAGGTTTCATTAGTATGTGTAAATTCACAGCCCCTCCCAATCTCTATCCATTTTTTCAAGTAATTGAAAAAAGTGAATCGACATATTTGGATACCAGTTTTTAGGTTAGCAAAGGGGGCATGTCATTTTAAGTGTTTTAAATGTAGAAAATTAATTATGTTATAATTTATTTTCTAGTAAAGAACTTGATTCTTTCTCAAAAATGAAGAAAATATTCTGCGGTAAACACGAAAAAACAGGATGGTGTCATAGAAAGCACATTGAGGGAGGACATCTGTTTTCCAGTCCCCTTATTACCCAAAGA
>NW_007738821.1:23244-24542 GCF_000696425.1 Galeopterus variegatus
CAAAGAACTTTATTTAATTCACGTGGCCTTGGTTTCTTCATCCATAGAACAGAGATAATAATTATGTACATACACAAAGGCAGAAGCTTAACCAAGTCCCTTTATTGACTTACTATCTATTGAGCCCTACAGTATGTCAAGTTCAGGCTTTTTCTCACTCCTCTAGCTGTCTGTACAAGACTTCACATAGGCAGGAACCAGGGAAGGAGCACTGTATGATCCCGGTGGGTGACATGGGGGTATGGTTACTTGCTCATGCAGCTACTTGTACATCTGGTGTGGGTTGCTGCTGACTTTGGCTTGGCAAGTCTGACAGAATTCAGCTTAAAATGGACATTTCCAGATGCATGGTCAATTTGTGTTTCCCTCAGGGTCAGTATTCCATCTCTACCAGGGCCGGGTAATGTCAAGAACTATTTCTCAAAGGGTGTGTGATCTCTGCTGCAAATGGCGTGCCTTGTTCCAGAATTCCCAGGGCCTGCATTGGATTCTCTTCATGTAGATTGCCATAATCTCTATACTTATCCTTTTCCCACTATTGACACCTCCAACACCACAGAGGCTATAGATCATATAGTCCCAGTGACAGTGCTGATGCACCTCAGCTTGGAACTTCTGCACCACCATTTCCTGCTCTAGGCTTGACTTAAGATTGGCAGCCTTTTATGTCACCTACTATTGCACCAAGGCAGTAGTCCTAGTTGTTGAATGTGCTGCATCCAGAACCCACAAAAGATCTACTGGGTATGGTGCTTCCTTTTGCATTATAGGGGATACAAGATGCAGCAATTTATCTTTTATTTTGGAGGAGACAGCCTAGCAAATCTCTGACAACTCCACCCATAAATTCTACAGAAGTGGCAGATCCCCAAACTTCCTAGGGTTCATCTTCTACCCTCATAGTATAAGTGCCTTATCAAAGCCTCCAGCATGCTACCCACCTCTTGCTCATTCTACCCCATCAATTTAATGTCATCGTTGCAATGGATCTGTGTGACATTCAGTGGGATATTCATGCAGTCCAGTTCTCTTTGGACTATATTATGACAAAGGTAGTAGAGCTAACATATCCCAGAGACAAAATTGTAAATGCATATTGTTATCTGTCCACATAAATGCAAACTGCTTCTGATCTCCTTTCAAATTGGAATGATGAAGAGTGCACTCTCCAAATCACTGGCCACATACCACATACATAAGACCTTAACAATCTGCTCTAGAAATGATACCACATCAGTCAGAGAAGCTGTGACCTACACTATTACTTGGCTAATTCCTAAGTAGTCTACAGCCATTCT
>NW_007738821.1:24930-28876 GCF_000696425.1 Galeopterus variegatus
TCAGAGAAGCTGTGACCTACACTATTACTTGGCTAATTCCTAAGTAGTCTACAGCCATTCTCTGGGATGGGGTTTCTATATGGGCCAAACTAGTAAAATAAACAGAAATATGATAAGGACTATCACAACTGCATCTTTTAGGTCTTTAATGGTGGCAGTAATTTTCCTCCACCCCCCACTATACTAGCTCTTACCCCACAGACCAAGGACCCAATATGAATGTTGTTCGAACTGCCAAGTATATCAATTCCAATTATACACATTCGGCAACTAGGAAAATGACCATAGAGTGGGTCCACTGGCCCACTCACCACATTGTAAATTGAATGTTATCCATGATTCCCTGAAGGCCAACTTTCTAGGTGAGGTGCCACAACATTCTTGGTGGAGCTCTGCCACCTGGCCTCTACTTATTTCTGGTGCCATCATCCCATAGATGTTAATGAGCTCAGGTCTTTGACCATCTCTGCTAAGGTGAGTCTGAACAGAGAAGAAGTTCACCACTGAACTTCTTAGTGATCTGTGTGCCTCTCACTAGCTTATTCCGATGACCTGAGTGGGTAGAGTATCCTCTGAGCCTTTCTGTGGATCATAATCGTCTGGTGAGTTCCTTGTCTTTACATAATATATCCATTACAGCATGCCCAATTCCTGAGGACCCTTTATTCCTTATAGAGTATCCTCTGAGCCTTTCTGTGGATCATAATCGTCTGGTGAGTCCCTTGTCTTTACATAATATATCCATTACAGCATGCCCAATTCCTGAGGACCCTTTATTCCTTCTAGGAATACTGTCTTCTAGGGCAACTTAGGATTTTTATTTTTATAAGTGTTGGACATAACTTTTCCCAGACTTCTAAGAAAGCCTCTATGAGCCCTATTCCCATTGGCTTTCTAGTAGGATTTTAATTGTGTGTCCCAAGAATATGACCCCTAATGAATTCTTTATCCGGTCTTACATTCTAGCCCACTTGAACAAAACCCCTCAAAATCCAGTTCCTGGTGCATTCTCTTGGCTCCTGTTTGTACATGCTGACAAATTCTTGCAATTCTCTTTGAGTATAATCTCTTTGCTCCTTTATTAGGCCCAGTACATCCCCAGATGGGTTTTGCATGGATTTAAACCTAGTTAGCACCTTGTCAACCAAAATAGAAGGTGAGGGCAGCTCCCAAGGGAGGTACCTATTAGCTTATGGAGGAAAGGTTTCTGCAGCATCATCCAGCATAGGGAAGTGCTAGCTGTTATTAGGGAAGAGGGACTGCTTCTGAAAGCCCAGAGGGTCAGTGGGTTGTACAGAGTCAGCTTATTAAGGGTAATCAACCAGATGTCCCATCCCACGTTTGAAGATGCTATGTTTTCCCCTCAAGAAAGCTTATGTTTAGCCTATACTCCTAGACCTTTGCATAACAGATTGTTATTGGTGAGGTATTCAGATTTCTCTGAAGTGCTGCAGTCCTAACAATGACATATTCAGGATGCTGCTCAGATATATCTGCTTTTCCACTACGGAAGATAAGAGCCTCTTTATAAGGTATCACAGAGGCTCTTAGGCTGTCATTTTTAGCCATTAACTGCTTGCTTATTGACCTCAGTATGTCATTGTCTCTCTGAAGGGCATCTACACAACTTAGCAATAACTATCCAACTCTTTCATTATAGGCACTTTTTCCACCTTATCTTTCGAATGCCTATATCACTGAACCTGCCAAAGCATTCCGCTCCAGAAAAATTTTCCTAATCACTGGTAAAATCTTTACCAATTGAGTTGCCATGTTGTGCCAGGGATTATTCATGCTACCCTACCAACCGGAAGAGAATCCTTTTCACACTACCTGGTGGGTGAGTCAGTCTCAAATTTTCATCCTACCATAGCCTATTTTCTCAAACCACTCTCAGAACCACCTGTGCTAGTCCAGGTCTTCCAAGAAGCCAATATCAAGGCGGGATTAGACACACAAGAGACACCTGTAAGGAGACATGGGAAGGTAGCCAGAGGAGTCTGAGGAAGTCATCAGGCTGTGATGCAGATCTGACCCTTTCTGAAGGAGAATGGGAAGAAAAGAAGTGTGGGTGGAATAGCCTTAAGCTGCAGCACCTAAGGAAGTTACATAAGTGATGGGAGTCCTGGAGACCAAGTCAGAGTACTTTCATGTCTCCCAAGAATGGGCCTGCCTTAGTGTCTCCATCATACTCATCACTGGCTGGGAACAGTCCATGGGAGATGCACCCTCAGGGCAAACACAAGATGAGTTTCAGAGCTCAGCAGCTGAGGCTACAGGTCAAAGATGCTCCACAGTCTGAGACCCAAGAGGTACATTTTCACGGCTGCCACAATAGCTGCCATTTATCAAGGGCTTAAAACATGCCAGTCACCATTCTAAGCACATGGTAGACATATCTCCTTGATATTTTACAACATTGTAAAGCTGGTTCTTTAATTACTCTGTTTTTATAGATGAAGTAACTGAAATGGAGCGGCTTGCCCAAGTTCACACAGCTGGCAAGTGGTAAGAATGGGATCGGATCTCTCTGATTGTACTGCTAGATGCCTTTAACCACATGGTCCCTGTCCTCAAAAAGCTTAGAATCTTCCAGGTAAAGAGACATGGGAACAGACAAACAATAAAAATCATTGGTTTTTATGCTGATAATTACAAAGTATCTGTAAGAAAGACTGCTTAAGTATGCCAGGGAATCAGAGAATGCTATAACTTATACTTAAAGGAGGATTAGGCATTTGTATAGAGAACAAAGGAATCCCATGAAAACAGGAAACAACACTTAATAAAAAGAAGACATGGAGGAGTGTCACAGCGCTAGTTCTGGCATGGACTTAAGTATTTTCAGATTACTTGAAGCACCAGAGTATCCTGGTCCTTCTCAAAGGATTGAAAAGTGAGGAATCTTGTATTCAGCCCGAGCTCCTAGTAGCAGGTCACTCTTTCCACCAGAAGAAGTTCAAACAAATACTGCTAATGCCAGAACAAGCATTGAAGATGTTGATCATGGCATTAGAAAATGCAGGCAGGGACTACTCCGTTGAAGAGAGTGACATCAAAAGCAGACGAAATAGCATCAGCAGTAGCCCATTGACGTTCACAGAGATAGAAATAAAGCCAGCATGTGTAGAGAATGTGGGGAGGAGGCAAAGTCTTCTGGAGAAGCCAACTGAGTAATAGTTGGTACTAAAAGTCTTGGTGGGAGCAACAAAGAAAAAATAACTGTACACAATCTGCAGTACGTGCCCTGGTGCTAACCATGAGCACCTCATTGAATGCGTAAGGAAGAAGAAGCCCTGAGAAAAGAATTTGGGCTGAATGAAATGGAGATTTTCCTCTTATATTTTAGAGTCCACCTAATGAGTGTTGAGATTCTGATTCCCAAGTATCAGAATCTTAAATGGCTGTACCTTGTGACATAATCCAGCAATACCACTTCAACAAATCGTTCTTACAGAAGTTACAGCACAAATACATGGAGATGGACATATACAAAATCATATGAAGTATTGTTTGCAATAGAAAAAAAAAACTGGAGACAACTGAAATACTCATAAATAGGAGAATTATTATGCTATGGTATATCAAAATACACCATCCTGGGAGAAGTGATTTACGCGTTCAGTATTTTCTATAAAATTACCATGGACCAGGCACTGTGCCAGCAGCTAGGAACACAGAAGTGAAGCAGAATGTATAGTTCCTGCCCCTGCAGACTGGGAAAGAAGGCAGATATTTACCAAGTAAATGTTGATGCATGGAGATAAAGAGGAAAATGGGATGCAGCAATGGAGAAATCACTGGGGTTGAGGGAAGGAGAAGGGAGACTTTAGTATTTGATTAGGTAAGATGCTGAGAGAAGACGTCTTTGAGGTGATATCAGAGTGAAACCTAAGGAATAATGTAGGACAAGCATTGTAAAAAAAATAGCAGAAAAATAATGTTC
>NW_007738821.1:28916-30801 GCF_000696425.1 Galeopterus variegatus
GTTCCTGCCCCTGCAGACTGGGAAAGAAGGCAGATATTTACCAAGTAAATGTTGATGCATGGAGATAAAGAGGAAAATGGGATGCAGCAATGGAGAAATCACTGGGGTTGAGGGAAGGAGAAGGGAGACTTTAGTATTTGATTAGGTAAGATGCTGAGAGAAGACGTCTTTGAGGTGATATCAGAGTGAAACCTAAGGAATAATGTAGGACAAGCATTGTAAAAAAAATAGCAGAAAAATAATGTTCCAAGCAGGGAAAATTACAAATAAGAACCAGGGACCAGGAGCAATAGAGGGGGCTACCCATGAGGATCACATTACTGAGTAGATGAGAGAGTACAGGATCAGCTTACAAGAAGAAAATCCACCATTTTCTGTTTTCCTCCATGAATTATGTGAGTGGAGGATGGAGGGCTTAAGTGTATGAGTGAGGTAGAAGGTAAGAAGAAAAATAAAGTGGAAAATATTTTTTCCTAGAAAGTGGGAAAGAAAATCTATCAGCAAATATGTACCAGAATTTTCAGGGCAGTGTTGAAAGTTGAGAGATAATTGCATACAGTGCAGATATGCATATTTATTACTCTTTTTTGTAATTAATATACTTCATTCTCTTTGTTTGGCTTTCCACTTGGCAAAACCTCCAGATTTAACACATGCAGAAAAAACCGTGGAAATGACAAATACTAAACAATTAAAAACATAATGATATTTAAACAAGGATATATATATTATGAGCAACCATGTAAATAGTGCTAAATAGACTTATGTTAAAATAATTAAAACAACTAAAGTTGCAAATGGAATATGACTCATTTTAACATCATTTACCAAATGAAATAAACTAAAATGAACCTCTCCCTAAAAATAGCTTTTTAAAAAATGTTACCTTGTAAAGTGTCTCAGATTTAGAAAAAAGAAAAAAATAAAGAAAGAAAAGCAAAAACATATGGACAGGTAGGAAATTTAGAATATAAAGCAGAAGTCTTTGTACAGTCTAAATATAGACTATAGTAGTGTGCCAGGCTTTAGTTGAAATTATGTATAACCCATGATGAGTTCAGTATTTACCTTTTTAAATATTTTAGTTCTAAAGAACATATAATATAACTAATTAAAATGCCAATTAACCAGGTTTTTATATTTCTGTACTGCTTGCTTGCTTCATTTCTACACACATGTTGACTGGGACCTCAAGAGAAAAGACCACCGGTCATAAGGAGAAAATCACAAGGTGGAAATCAAATACAGCACTTTGAATCAAATAAAACCAGGAATTGGAGCCAGTGTTAAAATTTTAAAATTCTGCAGGGGTTTAAATAACCTCTATGGTAGCAGTTTCAGATATTAAAGTAGGGCATTAAAATAACCTCTACAATAGTAGTTTTCAAACTTTGGTGTATATAAGAATTACTTGGATATGTATTGAAAAGATGAATACCTGGGATACAGTCCATAATGAAGAAATCAGAACTGCTCTGGAGAGGCCATTTTTTATTTTTATTTTTTTTAACTTATGCACATCATCCCGTATATTTTAAATCATCCCCAAATTACTTATAATTATCTAATACAATGCAAATGCTATGGGTTTTTAACGAGGATTATTTGTTAATTTGTTTTAGATAAGTTCTTAACTATACAAAGAAATGAAATACCAATGTCTTTACTTAATGCTACAAAAAGTCCCATAAATGAGATGTATTCCTTCAAGTTCATTAAATCCATTTTTTCAACTTTTTAAATTTTAATTTATCAATATACAATGTAGTTGATTTTCGTGTCCCTTTACCAATGCCTCCTTCTCCCCCATTTCTCTACCTCCCCCCCATCAACATCATATCTGCTCACTTGTCTTAACAAGTTCAAGGAATTGTTGTGATTGTTG
>NW_007738821.1:31629-33292 GCF_000696425.1 Galeopterus variegatus
AATCACTTTGAGATTCCATCTCACTCCAGTTAGGATGACTAATATCCAAAAGACTGAGAATGACAAATGCTGGTTAGGATGTGGAGCAAAAGGAACTCTCCTACACTGTTGGTGGGACTGCAAATTGGTGCAGCCTCATGGAAAATGGTATGGAGATTCCTCAAACAATTACAGATAGATCTACCATAGGAAAGGCCATTTTTTAAAGCTCCCCAGATGGCTTTGAAGTAGGTGACTTTGACCACATATTAAAAAATATTTCCTGCAAATTTCAAATTATATTTCAGACTGGTGACTTTAGTGCAAAAAAGTTTAAAAATTAACTTTTGTTAGCCAATAAAAAGTTTGGATTCTTAGTAATACTTCATTGGTTGTCCAATAAAAGTTCAGTAACATTAATATGTTGTAGAATCATATTAATGTCTGGGAAACAAAAGTCCCAACCCCAAATCTCTATATATAAATATGCATCTTTGATTAGAGTGTCTATCTTTGCATTTGCTATGTTGTGTTAAATAAAAAGTTAGTTTTGGTCATTACATGCACAGTTTAGAATCCAAAATTGTGAAAAACCAGAAAGAACTGGATTCTTGTGGCACCACTGCAAGTGACAATGCAGATTGAGAATTGTTTTAATGGAGGCTGTATAACACTCATAAGTGGTTGTCTTGGTGAGTAAACTATGAAAGAGATGACAAAAAGAAATCTACCTGGGTTACTGAGACTGACAGAAGAGTTGAAAACAATTTTACCCTTGAAGAAGCTGAATTATATCTTTATGCCAGGGTATTTATAAATTCTAAGGGAACAGCAGGATATCTGAATAAATGATACTGTGAATGGTTTGATGCCTGAGAGGTGGGAAGCTTGGAAGACTTCAATCGCCAGTCCTCGAGACCTGCACTGTGCAATAGCTACCAGCCCAATATGGCTATAGAGCTTGAAATGTGACTAGTGTAACTGAGACCCAGAATTTCTAATTTTTTTATTTTTAATTGATTTAAGGTTAAACCTAAAATCTGGTATAATATTCAGCTATTGAAGAATTTTTAAGAATGTTTTGAACAACTTATATACATGTCTTCATTTTCAACTGTATATTTTATAAAATATAAATATAGGTCAGGCATATCAAATAAAAATTTAGTATCTTAATTGGTAGGTACTGTAAGTAGAAGATGTACACTGAATTTTGAAAGCTTAGTATATTTTTTGTTTGTTTGTTTGTCTTTAATTTTATTTTATTTTGTCAATATACAATGTGGTTGATTATTGTGGCCCAGTACCGAAACCTCCCTCCCACCTCCTCTCCTCCTTCCCTCCCAACAATCTCCTTTCTGTTCCTTGTCGTGTCAACTTCAAGGAATTGCAATTGTTGTGTCTTCTTCCCTCCCCCCCGGTTGATTTGTGTATTTATTTATTTATTTTTAGCTCCCACAAATAAGTGAGAACATGTGATATTTCTCTTTCTGTGCCTGACTCAAAAAAAGAGAATAAACTATCTCATTAACTTCTAAAATATTTACTACATACTGAAATGCTAATATTTGAATATATGCACTAAATAATATATTCTATTAAAAGTTATTTCACTTTTTTTTTACTTTTTAAAACATAGCTAGCTATTGGGACATTTAAAATTATATAGGTGGCATGTATTATA
>NW_007738821.1:33772-34500 GCF_000696425.1 Galeopterus variegatus
ACTTTTTAAAACATAGCTAGCTATTGGGACATTTAAAATTATATAGGTGGCATGTATTATATTTCTATTGGACAGGGCTGCTTAAACAACTTTTAAAAAGTTGTTGCATATGTAAGTTATACCTAATTTGCCATGTATTTTTGTCATTATATTGTATATTGAATCAGGACAAACAGAGAATCTTACATTAATAATTACTTATATTACATAGGGAAACTGAAGATTGTTAATTGCACACAGAGACCTGGAAGCAAAGGATATTCTTTTCAGAGTCATAGCAAGAGTAAGAGCTTGTTAACTTCCAGGACATGGTCTCAAAAAAGTGAAGGTATTGTATCTACCAACATCTGCTAGTTTGCCCCATCCCCAAAACACCAACAGGGAAAACACAGACAGATGAAGGAAGAATAAAATTATGATTCTTTTTAAGTGACTTAATAAAGTGAGGAGGAACATCAAGATGAGCAACTGGAAACTGAATACAAGAAAGGACTTTCTGAGAATTGGCCTTCTTTGTGATAAGATGCAAATAATAAATTTTTGATATTATAGAAGTTCTGAAAAATAAAGCAGATGAAAATGACCTTTCATAATGCTGTGCAAAAAGACCAGACCTCTCCTGTGCCCAAGATATCATTATTCAGCAATTTCAAAATTTCTCTGTAAAACAGGAATACAGTGGTTAGGATTTTGCATTAAAAACATAATACTGAGTTAAATATCACTTT
>NW_007738821.1:36074-40869 GCF_000696425.1 Galeopterus variegatus
AAAAAAAAAAAAAAAAAAAAGCCCCCCCTGCCATTAAAAACTAAGAACATGGATTTAGTACAGCATCTGGCAGATATTTATTAATTATGCCAACTAAAACAGATGGGCAGTCAAGCTTTAAAATCTGTTTTTGTAATGGGCTGGAATGACAGAGAATAATGGACAAATATTACAGACCGATGATTGTTCTCCATTCAAGAATAAAGTGGGCATCTTAACATTTTCTTTGTTTGAATAGTTGGCCTCTCCCTAAAAGATTTTAGATTAATTTACATACTTTCTTATTTACATGATAAATATCATTTTTGAAAAGCTAGTCATGATTTTTTTTAATCTTTTTTTCTAAAAAGCAATGATAGAAGCTAGAAAAAAGTCCTATACCTTATTAACTCTTATAACCCCAATCCCCCAGTACTGTCCATAGAAAGGGCTATAGAATAAACATAAAATTACTTTGCATGATATACATGAGGGAAGTGTATGCATATTAAATACCTTCACACCCACATACATACGCATACATATAATAGGGTCTCTTTATATGATGTAAGGCATTGTCCTCATAAATCTTAACTTGGTGCAAGAATTTAGGCTTCCAATTCATCAATGCCATTGCTGCTCCCTGGCTTCCATTCCTGGTGGCTCAGCCTCTGACTCAGACCACACTCACTTTTTGGAACATCCAAATGTCATTGCAATTTATCCACAATCTTTGTAATCTTTAATGACATGGATTCTTGTTTTTTTTAATNCATTGCAATTTATCCACAATCTTTGTAATCTTTAATGACATGGATTCTTGTTTTTTTTAATGAGTTCAGACAGATTTTGATTAATGTGCAATGATCCCACATGCTCTTATACCTCTATAATGAGGTAGAATGTATGTTCTTTCTATCATAGAGTTATAATAAACAAGTATTGGTCACTTTAAGGAGTTGCTAAACCAAGGTTAAACTCCTTTGTGTTTGAGGAAACACAAGGCCCCACATTTGCTAGATTTTCATAATGCAGTCTATGACTAGTAACTATAGGATTGTTTCTGGAAAAACTATAAGTAGAAAAAAATTCATAGAATAATAAAATTTCTACATCAGATGATTCTCATTTGCTCTGTAAAATTTTTCACTTGATGTCTGAAAATGTCCTGAGAGTTTTATTTCTAGTTATTTAATCCAGTATTTATTTTACATCACCTATTTGCAAAGTATTGTGTTAGGTACTCTGATAAAAAGGTAAGACAGAGGCCCTACTTCTGAGTAGGTTGTCACATAAACTGGAAGGCAGGATAGAAATATGTAGTGAGGTTTCCAATATGAATGTAAGTGGAAATTTTGTGGGATGACTTTCCACTCCTTCTTTCCCTCCACATGTCCCACCTACATTCTTATTACTTAATTTATATGAGGGCTTTTGGGAGAAAGGCAGGACTAAGAAGACAGGGATAATGTTCTGTGCACAAACTCATCGTGAAGAGCCAAGAGAGGGTAGAAGAGGAAGATACAGCACTGATTCCTGGAAGGAACAATTTTTGAGCACTTGTAGGAAGTGACATTAGAGATTGAAACACTGGATGATTTTCCAAGCAAGATTATAGGAGATTTAGAGAGAATGTAATGGCATTTTTGTGTGTGTTGGTGGTGGGGGGAAGGCTGTCAAATAACAAAATTTGACACGCAGTTAAAGGAGATTATTTTTCCTTTCTATTTTTTTCTAGGCATTTCTACAGTTTTGACTTACTAAGAGCTCAAAGAATCCATCAGCAGAAATCCCTGTGCTTGACAGAACAGCAGGAAAAAGTACAATGTCCATTGAGGGGCCTTCTCATGACAGTAGTGGCTGTGTTGAGGCACCACTCTCAAATGGCTAGTGTTGAAGAATGTGAGCAGTCTTGGTCTTAAGCACCTTACAATGCCCCATGGGGAGGCCCAAGAAACAACAAAGATCCAGGTAGATGGCGTTCAGCTCCTGCAAGGCTATAAGTAAGCCTGAACTAATGAGCTATGAAAATTCATAGATGAAATCCTGAGACACTCAGATTACAAAGTTTTGAAACAGTGGTGAACAATTTAGGATGGAATATAGTTAAGTACAAAATTGCATGGTAGGAACTCCATATGTTATAAAATTTCAGAGATATTTGAAGGCTGGAGGAGTCAGAAAAAGTTCTAGGACAGTGTTGGGAATAACATGGGACATTGAAGGATGGTGGTATTTACTTATGTAGTGAAACAGAGAAAGATGCTTCAGGCAAGCCAACATAATTGTTTTAAGTGGCAGCTGTGATTCAGCAGTAATAGTTTGACTAGACTGGTTAGCTCTTTCCTCTTCAAAGAAAACTAATCCAGCAGAGCATGATTTGTTCTTCATTTCTTCATTGGTTTGTTCATTTATGAAATCACTGAGCAATAGCTACCACACTCAACTAGGAATCTGAATATGTGCAAACATCTGTGCCTTTAGGGAGCTCACAGTCTGGTGGGAGCAGACAGATGAACAAACACAAAATTACAACACAAGGGACTAAATATGCAGTGATATAAGCCTCTACGCAGTGCTATGGACCAATTCCGACTCTTGATTTTGATTTCTGGGGAGGACAGGCCTAGTTAGACATACATCAATCATGTGGTTTTGACAACTCCTTCCTTTAGGAGAATAGATTCAATGAGGAAAGAAATCATGACCAAACTTGCAATAACCTGTAGCCCATTGCGAAAAGGTGAAACTGGGACAAATTTCCATTTCAGGATTTTGGGATGGACTCACTGAGAAAGCAAGTCAATTAGCAGCAGGAGCCAAAGCCAAATGATCATCATAGGGAGCAGGACCAGGTAGAGGCTGGGTACACTCATGATAACTTTCGTATAAGTTTTAACTCAAGAGAAAGGAAAAACAGGAGATGGAGCACACACAAGAAGAGAAGCAGAGATGACTAGAGCACTGAAAACAAGAGGCGCTGCCTCAGCTTCCCATAGCTCTGTAGACCCTAACCGTGGCTCTTCTGAGGACCAGCTCTAGATTTGTCCCTGCCCTTGAACCATGCATCTGAATGTTACCTCACAGTAATCACTCCATTCACTTAAGCTTTATATTAAAACTCTGTAAAAGACCCCCACCTTGAGGAGTTTTCACTGGCTTCATTACTCACATGTTGTGCCCTTACTTTCCAACTCTCTGTAGCTTCCGAATCGCACACCGTCTGTTCCCCAACATCATCATCTCTCAACTCTTTGGTTTCTCCTCAGTCTCCAAATTTCTGTTCACTTCAAATGCCCAGAAATTTAGCAAACTCTTTAATTAACTTAATTTCTATTGACCCTCCGGGTTTCAGCTTTCTCCTAAGCAGTTTTCCAAGGCATTTTCCTAAGCAAAAACATTTTCTTCTCTAAAAAGACTCTGGTATCAGTGACTAAAATAAAAATTGTGGGTGTGTATGTGTGTGTGTGCATGCAATTGAATTAAAAAATCAAGAAGAATGCATACCAAAATATTAGTGGTTAGGATATCTAGGAAGAAGCTGAGAGCAACTTCTACTTTGTCAGACATAAATATTTTGTTAAAAGTAAGCATCTTTATGTAATCAAAAATTGTTTTCCAGAAATCATTGTATAATTAGAATTCTCTATGTAATGTGTAATAAATTGAAAAAATTCATTGTTAAAATTAAAAATATGTAAATAGAAAGAATGAATAGATTCAGAAAAGGATACCATTTTGGCCAAAAAGAAAGGAAAATATACAATTATGATACTGGTAAAAATCTAATATATATAGTAATATAAACAGCTCTTCAGAAAGAGAATAAGAGAAACTGATAGACTAGAACAGAGGCTGAGTCAGATTAGTGCATATATAGAAACATACTCTATGATAAAACTACACTGTGAATCAATGGGAAGAGACAGATTGTTTAGTAAATGTCTTAGTTCATTTTGCTGATATGAAGAATACCTGAGACTGGGTAATTTATAATGAACTGAAATACATTGGCCCACATTTCTAGAGGCCAGGAAGTCCAAAATCGAGGGGCTGGAAACTGTCGAAGGCCTTCTTGCTGCATCATCCTATGCTGTAAGCCAGCAAGGGCAATAGACAGCAAGAGGGAGCCAAACTCACCCTTTTGTAAGGTCACCAAGCCCACCTTTGAGCGTGGATCCCTCAGGGCCTAATCATCTCTGAAATGTTCTTCCTCTTAATACTGTTACCATGGCAATTAAATTTAAAAATAAATTTTGGAGAAGACAGACATTCAAACCATAGCAGTAAATGATATTTTTTAAATGTTTACCATATGGAAAAATATATAATTGGAATCTTACATAATAACAAACATAAAGATAGACTCTAGATAAAGACAATAGTGAAAGTTTAAACTGTAAATCTATAAAAATAATAAAAAGTATAAAAAAATTTCTTTGTGGCATAAACTTCTTAAACAAACTTTAAAATGACAATGTATGAGGGAAAATCAATTAATCGAATTATATATTTTTTAAAAAGGCTTTCTATTCAAAAAAGCACACCATGGACAATTTAGTAGATTTTCTTTGTGTGATTTCTTGCCACAAAGCAGAGCCTGGGACAAGAGCTTGTATACATCTAGTTTATTTTGTGAAATGATTAAGAGGGATAAGTTACTGGGAAGAGAAAGAAAGAAAAGAGGAGATGCTATGGTTTGAATGTACCACATAAAACTTATGTTGAAATTCAATGGCTATTGTGTTAAGACGTGGGACCTTTAAGAGGTGATTAGGTCATCATGAAAGAACCCTCAGGAATGGATTAATGCTGT
>NW_007738822.1:0-2888 GCF_000696425.1 Galeopterus variegatus
GAGGTAGCAGTGGAATCTCTTTTAACAGAGACTTTTTATGCCATAACCAAAAAGTGCAAGCCCCCATGCCAGCTGGAGCCAGGGCTGTGGGAAGACCTATCATGGGGTCAGAGTTGGAAACAATAAGAGGAGACTTGGGGCTTAATCCAAGCTTGAGGTTGTAGAGACAACACGATGTAATACTAAAGAAAAAAAGAAGGCACCCCTAGCAAAAAGGAGTACTTAGTGATTTAGAAAGAATAATGAAAAAAAGCACAGTCTTATGTGGGAGGGAAATGACAGAAATCAGAAAAACCTGCTTGTGAAGTGCCTACATGTGAAGAAGGATAACAACATAGCAGTTAAGGGTGTGAAGAGTGTGTGCTCTGGGGGTGTGACATTAGGTGTCTATGTTTCTGTTTCCTTGTCTGTATAATGGGAATAATGAAAGTATTTTTCTTAAGAGTTATTGTGATGGTTAAATGATTAATATAAGCAATGCACTCAAAATTGTTAGAGGAAATGGAGAGTCATCAAAGATTCTAAGAAGGCAAGTGGCAGAAAGAAAACACTCAAGAAAGACCATCAGTCTTGTAGGTTTAGGGTGGATAGAGGGCAGGTAGAGTGGAAAGAAAGGAAATGGCCAGGAGGCTATTGTTACTAGTCCAAGCCATGTGCGGGCTGCACTACTTATGGCCTGAACTAGTTCTTGACATAGAAGACGAATGATAGGACTAGGTTTGATATTTGCAAGGGGAAGGAATTCTAAAGCATTAGACATTGTTGGTGGGAAAGCCATAGAATCTTTAAGCTGAAAGTAACCCTTAGAAATAGTCTAGTTTGACCTTCCTCTCCAGAGACCTTGGCCCTCTGCAACATTGTGTTAAGACAACTGTAAGGTTAAGAGCCTGATTAGGAGTTGATGGCTGCTATGGTCTGAATGCATGTATCCTCCCAAAATTCATACGTTGAAATCCTAACTCTCAAGGTGACAGCGTTAAGAAATGGGGCCGTTGGGAGGTGATTAGGTCATGAAGGCTGAACCCTCATGAATGGGATTAATGCCCTTTTAAAAGAGGCCCCAGAGAGTTCCTTTGACCTTTCCACCAAGTAAGGACACAGCAAGAAGGTACCATCTATGAAGCGGAGAGCAGCCCTCACCAGACACCCAATCTGCTGGCGCCCTGATCTTGGACTTCCCAGACACCAGAACTGAGAGCAATACATTTCTATTTTCATAAGCCACCCAGTCTTTGGTACTATATTAGAGCTGCCTGAACTGACTAAGACAGACTAAGATCATTATAAGTTTTGGAGAAAAGGAAGGAATAGAGTGATATGTTTAAATCTAGGTGGAACCCAGATACCACCTATTCTGGATATCTTAGAAAGTTGCCAGCCTGATCCAGGGGTTGATTCTTTTGAGATTCCTTCCAGTAGTAAGGTGATCTTTTTCTTCAACAAATATTTTTTCTCATAGTTTTAAAGCAGAGAAAGAAGGATGGTGAGGAGAAAGTACGGTTGGGGTGAAATGGTATCTACCATCCAACTTTCTCACCTTCCAAACCCATTCATCATGAAGATATTGTAGTTTCCTGACTAGCCATGCCTTTAAACAGGACAGATCCTCTGCTTAGCATGTCTTCTCCTCCTTCTCCTCCATCTTTACCTAGAGAACTCTTCTTGGTAGTTCAAGGTCAGTTAAGGAAATACCTCTTCTAGGAAGCCTTCCATGATATGCAGGTTATCCTCCATTTGCCCTCACCCCAGATCCATTTCCTGACCTTCTGCCCTGCTCTGTGCCTGAGTGGCCTAGCCCTAGAGAGTGCCATATTTAGGCCTCTTTGATGGTTGACTTTCATTTGGGTTTTAGCATTGGGAGACACCAGCAGGAGATTGGAAGGTGGAAGCAAAAAGAGATTGGAGCATTTTTTTTGCCTGCTCCTCCCCTCCTTTAGCCCCTCGTATCTGGCAACAGCTGTGTCTCTCCAAGGCCACATTGCAGCTGGAAGCCCCTCCTCTGTAGTTCTAGCTCTTGCTGGGCTCTGGTAAAACTATTTTCTCCTCTTGGCCTTTCAGCTTCAGGGTGTTATGAGCTTCCCATGATTGCTGGACTCTGCATGCCTCAACATCTCCTTTTGGCTTCCTTAACCCTGTCCGTGCCTCTGTAAAAAGCACCTTCAAGAAAGCTCACTCGGTTAAAAATGTAGTGTGAAACTAATGTCCTGCTGGGGCCCTGACCTCAGATTCTCTCCCCTGAACGGAATCTTCTTTGTACCCTTTCTTTTCACTCCTATGACAGCCTCTGCTTATTTATTACAGGATATTATAATGGTTAGTTCACTTGTCCAACTTACTTTCTGGATTGTTAGCTCCTTAAAGACATGTTTTCAATTATTATGCCTGGCACATGGCATTCAGTGAATGTCAGATCTACTCATTCTGATTTATAGTTTCTGAAATAATGCTGTAATGCTTTTCTCAAAAACAACTAAAGGGAAAAATGCACTTGATGTAACTCAGTAAATAATACCAGCAGAAAATTGTGTAACTTTTATGTTTTGCAAAGTGCTTTTATGTCTATTGGTTTAATTGTCACAATAGCTTTATGAAAAAAATGCATTCATCTAAATGATAGAACCAGTTGTGGAGAAGTCTGTAAGCAAGTAGAACTGAGTGGTCGAGGCTGAGCCCAAGTACCCACCAGCCTGGACTCAAATGCTGGCTGGGCATCTTCCCAGTTCTGTGACCTCTGACACCCCTAAACTCTCTGTGCTTAAGTTCTTATCTGTGAACAGAGGAGAATAATAGCCCTTACTTCATAGTGACCATTAAATAAATTGATAGATGTAAAGCACGAGAATGGGATCAGACACGTAATACAAGCTCAGTAAATATTACTTTCTTAT
>NW_007738822.1:3743-5508 GCF_000696425.1 Galeopterus variegatus
AAAATTCTTCACAGCTTTGCAACACAAATATATATATTTCTTCAGAAATAAATGTCTCCCTTCATATCTCAGGAAGAAAGGAGAGTATATTCCCTGACAGCAAGGGATTGAGTTAGGTCTCATAAACTCACCAGAGTCCCCAGCCTCACACTTGGTGTTTTCTTCACGCAGACCTCAATTCTACCCAAGTGTTCATTTAACAAACATTTATGAAGCATCTTCTAAATGGCTGGCCCTCTAAGATGTGTTCTGTCCCTTCTATTAAAGAGACAGGGAGGTCTGAGGTTTGGAGTCAGACTGTCCCAAGTCTGAACCCTGGCTCTGCCCCATGGTGAACATGAATAAGCTGGGTACATTTTCTAACATTTTCCTCATCTGAAAAATTGTAAGAATAATGTCTACTTATTGGGTCGAGGTGAAGAGTGATTTGACAATCCATAGTCACAATCCATAAATTTCATTTGGATCTTCTCTCTTCTGATGGAGGAGGTGTGGGGCCAGTTGGAGGGGGCCTCTCCCTTGCTCTGCCTGGGCCCAGCAATACCTGTGTTCCAGAGCGTTCCTGGGGAGAGTGCGTGCAGTGTCTCCACTTCCTCATCGCGACCTGCACAAGAGAAGGAGAGCAGAAAAAGTGAACGAGTCCAGGTAAACTTTGGCCACCTTTTCCTCAGATTGCAGTTCCTCTAACCCTTCTTCTCAAACACGCTAGATCTAAAGTAGAACCAAGCAAGGTGAAGAGAGCTGCCCAGGGGGAAGTTTCTGAATCTGAGCAGGTGGAGGAGAATGCCCATGCTTGGAGGTGACCCAGTGCACACATCGGAGCTTATGCACAGGGAGGAGGGAGAACATGCGGAGACATCCTAAAGCAAGGCATGGAACCTGAGGAGGCTGAAGGAGCATCAGTGCAGGATTTTGACCCAGTATGAGATTTTGGAGCTGAAATAGGGTGAGATGGGTATTTATGGGGGTGGGGGTGGGATGGCAGCAATAATGGGAGATTGGCTAAATACAGGGTAAATGAACAAATAAATATATTAAAGATCACAGAATCCAAGTTCCTCACTGGATAAAAAATAAATGTTACAGTATGGAAAGAAGAAAAAATAGAATAAGTGCTGTGGTGCTGATTTAGAATTAGAAATATCAGTATGAACTCTCAATTTTTAGTATACATAGATATAGACATTAATATAGAGGGTGGGTGTGTGTGTCCCTAGCTCTGTTCACTGAGAGGTCCTGGAGTTAGTGACACACCAAAGCAGTGTGCACACCTAGTACCCCTTTGTTGACTTCTACATACCACTTGGTACTAAAAGGAACCATGGTTCCTTAGAGACAAGGCAGATTCCAGGGCTAAGGAGGCAAAATACAAGACGAGTCTGAAATATCTGGCTGTAGCCTAAAGCAAGAAGATACTCAAAGGGCAATGGTGACACAGCCTGAAGACACAAAAGCCAGCCCGAAGGAGCTCCCACTAGCCAAATCCAGGGCAATCTGAGCATCAAAATAAATAATGAAAGCGATAGATTATAACTCACTGAATAAAATAGAAAAACACAATTGCATACTGATACAAATACATAAAAGAATAAATGGAATGTTTGATGAGAACGGGATATTTACAGATTTTTAAGTAACTCCCCACAAAATATTTATTATAAATGGGGAAATTGTAGCTTTATAGTAAAGAAGGCTGGGAGACACTGAAAAATGGGATGTGATAAGAAGACTACAGCCACATTTCCATGACACTCTTGAATCTAAT
>NW_007738822.1:6169-16146 GCF_000696425.1 Galeopterus variegatus
AAAAAAAAAAGACTACAGAAATGTGTGAATGCCACACACATGATTCTGGACTGGATCTTCTTGCTGAAAGATGTAACTGGGCAACTGCAGAAACTTGAATGGGGTCTGAGGATTAAATGGTAATCAGGTTCCAACATCAGCTTCTTGATTTTGATGGTGGTTTTGCGGTTGGTTAGAATAATGCCCTCATTTGTAGAAAATATAACTAAAAAATTTAGCAGTGATGGGCATGAAGTTAGCAACTTCTCTTAAATGGCTCAATGAGAACAGTTATTTTTATTGTATTTGACAATTTTCTGTATCTTTTGGATTGTCTCAAAATATAAAACATTTATATATTAAAATACTACTGTCCATGGGAAAGACCCTGCCCTTCACAATTATATCTTAAAGGGTTTTTCTCACTCTTTTATTCTGTTGTGCTTGTGTTAGCTGATGCTTTGTGTTTAATTTTACACCCTGTGCTGAGAATGTTTTAAATCAGACAAGAAGGCCAAGAAGGCAGAGCAGGAGTGAAATAATATACTCCAGTGAACTTTATGGATTCCCGGGGCCCTGAAAATGCAAACACTTACTCTGTTGACCTCCCCAGCTTTCCCACAACTGAAGGTATCATGGCTGCTTAAGGATCTGGCCCAGTAATTGCTTCCATAAACTATGCACCACAGCCCTTGCAGAACACACTTGGCTCTGGCAGCCAGGCACGATTCACACCAGCCCTCACAAGGCTCTGTCCGTGGTGCTGTCTCCACATGAATACCCCTTGGCTCAGCAGAAATCTGAATCCAACTTCCTATTTCATCTGCAAAACAACTGCCACACTGTTGCCTCTGAACCCAAAGCTATTCACGAAAAGGGAGCTTTCCAGGGAATCTGTGGCACAAGCAGAGAAAAAGCTAGGTGTAGATTTAGATGAAAACCCCAGGCATCACAATTTTCCTCCATCTTGGTCTGTCCAGGCTGCTATAACAAAATACCATAGACTGAGTGGCTCATTAACAACAGAAATTTGTTTCTCACCATTCTGGAGTCTGGGAAGTTCAAAATCAAGGCACCTGCAGATTTTGTGTCGGTGAAGGCCTACTTCCTCAGAGATGGAGCCTTCTCCCTATGTCCTCACATGGTGGAAGGAACAAGGGGTTTTCCTGGGGCATCTTTTGTAAAGACATTAATCCCATTCAAGAGGATTCTGCCCTCGTGTTCCATGCACCTCCCAAAGGCTCTCATTCTAATACCATCACCTTGGGGATGAGGATTTCAGCATATGAATTGGGGGAGACCATAGCATCCCCCAAATGAGTTTCTTTTATCTACATTTTTGGGGTCCAGAACTCAGGGGAGAAACCCATCCCCTGATTCTGCCACTTTATGGCTGCATCAGAATAAGGCTGATGAGAGGGGAAAGGTGAACTTTTGTTTTTGAGCCCTCTTAGCATCTGAGAAAGTGATTTCACTATTCAAAAGATAAACCAGAAATGATAGAAATATAATATTTAAATGGAACAATTTTATGTAAGTTCCTTAATCATAGATGCTTGTTATTCATTTCAATCTGAATCAAACAAAAACCAAGAACACTGATTTAGAGTCCCTGCTCAGAACAATGCCAGTTCATAGCCACCTGGATTTACAGACGTAGAGATAGAATCTATATGGTAGGTTGGGTAATTGCCATGGAGTCAGACAGACGTGGGTTAAAACTCCAGCTCTGTCAATGACTAATTACATTAATAATTATTTTATTCTTCCTGAGAATAAATTTCTTCAACTATAAAATTACAATTTCACTAACACTACCTGGTATATAGAGTTGTTGGAAGTATTTTAAGATATCAAATATGTAAAACACTTAACAGAGCACCTGACTCATAATGGGTGTTGAACAAAAATAAGCTATTATTATAATTGTTATTGTTTCATTTTATTAGTCAGGATAGAATAGGCTATGCTGCCATAACAAATAAGCCCCAAACTCGGAGTCTTAACATAATAAAGGTTTATTTCTCACTCCTACTAAGTTTGTGAATCAGGCAACCTTCCTCTTTCGTGTGGTTTTGCCATCTGGGACACAGGGCCCCCAAAACTGCTGTGGAGGGAAGGAGATGGTGGAGGCTTCTAAGTGCTGACTTGTGAGTGTCACACATCCCTTTGACAAGATGGCCCTAACTTCACTGCACAGCACAGTCTTCCCATGTGCCAGGATGAAAAAGGTGTGTGGACAATAAGCAACAAGTAAGGATTTGTATGTAAATAAGATTAAGATGAAAAGGTCAACTGACTTCAGGACCTTAAGTATTACAGGAGAGCCATAGGTTTAAAAAGAGCCAAAGTGCAGGCAGAATGCAATCCGAGTCACAAAAATACAGCCATACTGGTCTGAATGCACAGGAGAAAGAAACCTGTCTTCAGAGTGGCATCAAAAGACAGAGTTCATGGCAGAGAAAGCACCTGAGTTGGACATGAATGATACGTAGGACTAAACACAGAGTCGGGAACACACAGGTGCTCAAAAGTGGATGATCTTATGTGGACCTTCCCACAGCCAAATGCACACTCATAATTGTGAGCATGTTTCCAAGTGGAACTTCATTTTCTGGGAGGACTTAGAATGTCCACACAATTTCATTCAGTAATAGTGAGGGATGAGGAAGGCTAAAATGATGTCAAAGGATCCACATACGGAGCAGGGCAGGATGCGAGTCTTCACCAACTCAGTTGCTGTTCATATGTTGATATGTGGTTCTTGGTAGACTCAGGGGAAGACTGGAGAGTTTTCTGGGTCATCTATTGCTGTGTAACACATTACCCCAACCTTTGCAGGTCAGGAGTTCATGGAAGATTCCTCTGAGTGGTTCTTCTGTCCCATCTGCCACAGATGAAGTCCATGAATTGATAAGCTGGTGAATGAGCTGATCTGGAGGGCCCAACAGGGATTCACTCACATGGCTGCACCATGGCTGGGAAGCTGGGCTCGGCCGGGACCGCCACCCTGAGTGGTTTCTCCAGCATGGCAGCCTCGAGGGAATCAGACTTTCTACATGATGGCTCAAGACTCCAGGAGTAAGTGTTCCAATGGAGCACAGTGAAAGCTGCATGGCTTTTTCTGACTTAGTCTTGGAAGTTCTGCAGCATTAATTCCACCATGTTCAATAGAGTCCAGCAAACCACAGAGTCCAGCTCAGATTCAAGGGGATGGGAATTAGACTCCATCTCTTGATGAAAGGAGGGTGACGATTCTGCAGTCCTCTTTAATTGGCCACACTGGGGTTTGGAACATTTAAAACATAGAAATATCTTAAAAGTTAAACCATGAAGTGTTTCTTGAGCCTTTTCTGTAAACAGGGCATGGTGCTGAGACACGTACATAAACCTGATGAATGCGCCAGTAACATGGGGTCTTTTTGCTAGTTCCAAACAGCGGTGTGTTCCCGGTCAAGTCACCTCTTTTCCCTGTGTCAGTGTTCATGTCTGTAGTGTGGGCATGGCCACCCTGCTCCTGCCACACTGGATTCATGGAAGATAAGTTTAACGGGTGGGGTAAGGCTTTGAAAAAGGTGAAATGCCATACAGCCAATTATTACCAGTCATGGGATCTACCCTCAGGTAACTAATTGTCTAGTTGGAACAGCAAAACCTTGCTGGCATGACAAAAAGTATGAAGAACACAGGACAGCATGTGATCAAGAACAGAGCTGTGAGGCTCTGACTATAAACACGGCAGGAAGAAAGAGAGAGAAGGATCGGAACAAGTCCTTGGGGAAAGACTGCCGACATATCAGACCACAGGACAGCATGTGATCAAGAACAGAGCTGTGAGGCTCTGACTATAAACACGGCAGGAAGGAAGAGAGAGAAGGATCGGAACAAGTCCTTGGGGAAAGACTGCCGACATATCAGATTTCTTTTCCATTGGAGAGAGGTGGATGATGGATTTGCAGCTCTGCAAAACCCTGGTAATTAACATTCTTAAAATTCTTACACACTGCTTCCCTGTAACTACCTTAGTTGACTGAGGGGATACCTAGTCCTGCTCCCATGATCTGTGTTGAGGTAAACAGCCACTACACAGGAGGCGTGCTGTGGTTGGGCACTCTTGGCAAAGCACATGCTTTTGAAGACTTCAGACCTTCATGCTGCCCTTGGCAAAGCACATGCTTTTGAAGACTTCAGACCTTCATGCTTCAGTGAATTTGCAAGAGGCTGAATCAAACAAGCCCTGGAACCTCTCCTCAGGCCTCCCCTTTGATCTCTGTTATCTGCATCTGAGTGACAGTTGCTGGTGTTGCATCACCTTTGTCCAGAACAGGAGAAGGTCAGTTCTTCAGACCAGCTGCTGGGGAAGCCCTGCTGCTGCTGGCAGTTGGGCAAGTTCCCCAGAAGGCTCTGGGCTGGGCTAGAGGCCTTTTGGCTCTGGTATATGGGGTGCAGGGGAAGCCAAAGGTTAGCCCAAAGGTCCCCTGCCCTGAGGCATGACCTCTGCCTCAGGATCCCTGAGGCAGTGAGGTCCCAGCAGATGCTGCATAGGCAAAGTTCCTCCAACACAGCAGGCAGAGAGGCTGGATGCTTTTAAGAGTGCACCCCAGAGCCAAGCTCAGCTCTCCACTGACTCAGGCTCTGCTACTTTGAGGTCCTTCTCCTGCAGGGGTGTGTCAGCCCCTATGGGCTGGAGGTGCTTACAGCCAGTTTCCCAAAGAGGACTGATGTCAATGTACCAGGCAGACACAAAGGCTGTAAGAAGCAAAGTCATTCTAAAGTTGCAGAGCGGGAATTGGGAGGAAATCAGACTCCTAGAGCCCATGCAGCCCCTCTGCCCAGCATGCTTTCCAGCTGAGACCCAATCGGTTTTTGTTCTTTCTCTCCTTTGCCCCTCTGAAAAGATTGAACTCTGTGTGAATAGACTCCTTCACTCAAATCCTGTTTTCAGTGACCTGTTGCTTGTTAGTCCCACATTTTCTAGGGTCTACGGGGACTGGGTATTCCTTCTCCAGACTTTTCCTAGTTCTACATATTTTAAATACACCTGCCCCATCCCTGCTGTCAGTTCTCAGCAGGATTGTGCTTCAATTTCCCTCTTCTCTAAGACTTAGTTTCTTCAGTGCTAAAGCAGAGATACTGGTTTCTTGTGTGTATGTGTGTGTGCACACACGGGCATGTGTTAAAAACTTTACTTTGTTGTATTAAAACTTCTCAACATCTTTTTATTACTTCTTTTTCACATCCTTTCCTGTGCTTCATGGGTCTTTTTGCACAGATGACTTATAGGCCAGGCATTAACATGGGCCACAAGAAGACTGGAAAATTCCATAACGTTCTCCTTGTCCACTTTTATTATACTGATTTGTCCTTCTTGTATACATTTGGGGTAGGGGCATACTGGTTCCATCACCTGGAGGGTCAACTTGAGCTCTTCAGGTACAGAGGGCTTCCTGGAGAAGAGAGCATACTTGGACTTCTTCTAGCCACTATGCATAAGCTGAACACTGAGGCTTCTGAGAGCCAAAGAGACACCTATAGTCCACCCCTATTTTCTAAGGGTAACATCTATATTGAACTCTTGCAAAGCAAAATTTTCCAGCCTGAGCTTCACCATGATGTCCCACCGGAGGCTTCTGAGAGCCAAAGAGACACCTATAGTCCACCCCTATTTTCTAAGGGTAACATCTACATTGAACTCTTGCAAAGCAAAATTTTCCAGCCTGAGCTTCACCATGATGTCCCACCACAGAGCCAAGCTCAGCTCTCCACTGACTCAGGCTCTGCTACTTTGAGGTCCTTCTCCTGCAGAGGTGTGTCAGCCCCTATGGGCTGGAGGTGCTCACAGCCAGTTTCCCAAAGAGGACTGATGTCAATGTACCAGGCAGACACAAAGGCTGTGAGAAGCAAAGTCATTCTGAAGTTGCAGAGCGGGAATTGGGAGGAAATCAGACTCCTAGAGCCCATGCAGCCCCTCTGCCCAGCATGCTTTCCAGCTGAGACCCAATCGGTTTTTGTTCTTTCTCTCCTTTGCCCCTCTGAAAAGATTGAACTCTGTGTGAATAGACTCCTTCACTCAAATCCTGTTTTCAGTGACCTGTTGCTTGTTAGTCCCACATTTTCTAGGGTCTACGGGGACTGGGTATTCCTTCTCCAGACTTTTCCTAGTTCTACATATTTTAAATACACCTGCCCCATCCCTGCTGTCAGTTCTCAGCAGGATTGTGCTTCAATTTCCCTCTTCTCTAAGACTTAGTTTCTTCAGTGCTAAAGCAGAGATACTGGTTTCTTGTGTGTATGTGTGTGTGCACACACGGGCATGTGTTAAAAACTTTACTTTGTTGTATTAAAACTTCTCAACATCTTTTTATTACTTCTTTTTCACATCCTTTCCTGTGCTTCATGGGTCTTTTTGCACAGATGACTTATAGGCCAGGCATTAACATGGGCCACAAGAAGACTGGAAAATTCCATAACGTTCTCCTTGTCCACTTTTATTATACTGATTTGTCCTTCTTGTATACATTTGGGGTAGGGGCATACTGGTTCCATCACCTGGAGGGTCAACTTGAGCTCTTCAGGTACAGAGGGCTTCCTGGAGAAGAGAGCATACTTGGACTTCTTCTAGCCACTATGCATAAGCTGAACACTGAGGCTTCTGAGAGCCAAAGAGACACCTATAGTCCACCCCTATTTTCTAAGGGTAACATCTATATTGAACTCTTGCAAAGCAAAATTTTCCAGCCTGAGCTTCACCATGATGTCCCACCGTGAGCTTCTCACCATTGACCAAGTGGCTCCACATGCATGTGGGGGCAGTCCTGTGGCATGTGGTCTCCTGTCTGCAGATTTTCTAGCTGGCTTCTTGAACCATGTGGCCATTGCTTCCAGGCCTTGTGGAAGTGGGGCTTCAGGATCATGCCTGCCCAATCAACCAGTAAAAGTTGGGGTCACTGTTACAATTATTATTGTTGTTGTCAGGGTAGAGGTCTTACAGTAAACTAAGATGACAGTAAGAAGTGGGGAACAGGCGAAGCAAGAGCTGAGCTTTAGAATCAGACTAAACTGAACATGAATCCGGACTCAGATGTTTGCAGTGGTAGGTACCTTGGGCAAGTCATTTATGCCCTCTGAGTTCCAGTTCATCCTCTTTAAAGTGGGTACATTAGTACCTACCTCACGTAATTTTATGAGAAATACAGGTAATGACAGACATAAACTGCCCAGTAGAGTGGATATTCACTGTAGGTAAACTTCTATTACTTCCCACTGAGGAGAGGAGATTTCAGCAGCATCATAGACTGATGGGCTAGTAGATCTCTGGAGGCATGAGGACTCCTGCAGGGAGCTCAGGACACAGGTTACATGGGCAACCTTGATTCTGCCATCTGGCCCACTGAACAATGCCCACCTTTCCAAGACCCAGACTTTCTCTTTCACAAACCCTGTAAGGCTTCTCTCCCAGCCCATCCCCACTAGGATTCAGTGGGGAGGGTATCACTGTCCCCATTTTCAGGTACCAGAAGAGTCATCCCAGATACAGTCATGCATGTTTTCGTCAATGCTCATGCAACTAATGGCCAGTGTAGAATATGGGAAAATTCATTGTTGCTCCTTTTCATAATACACTTAGCACAGTAACAAGTGACAACATCACCTAAAGATGCATTTCTCAGAAGGTGCATTAAGTGACACATGACTGTAAATGAATTCAGACCTACCTGACTTCATGCCGCTGCAAGGAGGTGAACAAATCAGGAAAACAGTCCAGCCATGAAAGGAAGAATTCCCCCCAGAAGACAGAACCACCTCAGTTGTATCCTGTCAGCAGTGAATTAGTGAGAGATACTCCAGGGACTGCAAAAGGGAGCCCTACACCACAACAGGTAGGCATCTGTGGAGCCCAGTTAGATCTTCAGTTGTGTTTGTCTCCCCAGCGAAACTGTAAACTCCTCCGGGGCCAGAACCCTGTCTCCTACAGCATCCAGCACAGCACAGACGCTCGATAATCATTTACTGAAATGAACTGACAGATACCTTTGGTGCTGCCACCACTGAGTCTTGGGGAATGAGGAGATTGGAGGCTGCCAGACCTCAGTTCTTCCCTAGAAAAAGGCTACCTGGGGCTCAGCAACACCTTCTGAGGTTCCTTGTGCACAGGGAAGTAAGAGCTTCCCTTTCAAGTCTTATTAACTTAGTGCATCTAATTATTCTCTGTACAGTTGTGTAAGTTTGAATCACCTGACCTCCCTGCGTCAGTTTCAGGGTTTTAAACAATTGACAGCTCCAATTAGCTATAATTAGAAAGGATTAAAACCATCTACCAGGCAAGTTTTACAGATAGACTTTATGCTTCTTATGTCTTCATTTGGGACTGGTGGGGAACAACCTCACGTTAGTCTCTCTCCCTCTGTCTCTAAAACAGACCTGAAGAGAACAAGGCACTGTAAGTGGCAGAGGAAATACATCTTACTCATATGAGGGCCAGCCCTGCCTTGGTTTGCATCGTGTTAAGTTTGGCAGCTGATAATAGAAAGAGAGCTGAATTCTAACTAGAGAGTGTAGTCGGGGGCAGGAAAAAAGTCTTTAAAGAGGAAAAATCACGGAGGCTGTAATCCCTATTGCAAAGGCTCACTACTAGTGAAAGCGTAATGAACCTGGCTCCCAGGCACTTTATCCTGCTTTTGTTTACCTAACAGTTTGACAATGCATATTTATGCAAATCAGCAGTGGGACTGTGTTGGCTGTTCATTAATTAGCATCTGATTCCTCTTGTGTTAGCCAGGCTTTGAGAATCCAGCTAATTTGATAAACAGCTGATTTTCCCTTCAAAGATCTTGAATGTGGTGTCTTGGTCTGGGTTGAACCTGAATGTCGGGNGATTTTCCCTTCAAAGATCTTGAATGTGGTGTCTTGGTCTGGGTTGAACCTGAATGTCGGGCCGTGGAGGTGGGAATCCCCAGGAGATGAGGGCATCTAGGAAAAGGGAAGGTCGAAGCAGGCAGAAGCCTTAGAGACCTTAGAATCTAAGTGCTGGAAGGGCCTTAGAGGTCATGGCCCCCAACCCTCTCAATCAGGATTAAGACTTTACCTCACGCTTACTGCTTTAGAAGACATAGGCAGTAGCTTCATTTAATCCTCACAAAGTCCTAATTAAAAAAGAAAAAAAGGATGGAGAATTGGAAGAGAGGGCGAAAGATCCATGGACTTCCCTTCTTCAGAGACCTGGAATCATAGAAGAGTTGCAAAGTGTGCAGGAAGGTCCTGATTGCTGATAGAAAGCTTCCTGAAACATTAATTTCAGCCATTTGTCATGTGATACCCTGCCTCACTGTGTAGAGTTACCACCAAGAAAAAGACCCTCATCAGATGTGTTCCCTGGACTTTAAACTTCTCACTTCTGAAACTCAATTGAAATACTCTATTTATTTTCTGAGTGTCTACCATAAGATTGGGAAACTAGTCATATTGAACACAAAGCAAATATTATTGAAAATAAAGCTAATACTAGGAATTTCCAAAGCCAAAGACCCCCTCTAGAACATCTTCACATCAGAAAAACTTGAGGGACAGAAGGCAGGAGCATGCACAGGGACCTGACCAGGAGCTGCAGGCAGCCCCTCACCCAACAGAAGGCAGGAGCATGTCCAGGGACTACAGTGTGCACCACTGCCACAAACACCTCTTCCTCACAGTAGTCAACCACAGCCACTGCCAAAGCCACTGCCACTGCCACAGCAGCAGCCACAGCCACCATGCAGGTGGACCGCTGAACACTGGACTGCAGTAACACAAGGACAGTCACTAGCAAAGTTCAAAAAAAGAACAGGAAGTCTCTCTCCTCAAATCCCACTCCAGAGTAATAGAAAAAGCAACACTGATCTACTAGATGACCAGATGTCAATGTAGAGATACTAGAAATATTGGGGGGAGGAAGAGAGGGAGAAATGAGAGAGAGAGAGAGAGAGAGAGAGAGAGAGAGAGAGAGAGAGAGAGAGAGAGAG
>NW_007738822.1:16990-36318 GCF_000696425.1 Galeopterus variegatus
AAAGAAAGAAAGAAAGAAAGAAAGAAAGAAAGAAAGAAAGAAAGAAAGAAAACATGACACCACCAAAGGAACATAGTAATTCTCAAGTACCAGACTTCATAGAGCAAGAAACCGTTGAAATGACTGAAAATGAATTCCAAACAGCAATCTTAAGGAAGCTCAATAAGACATGAAAAGACTCAGTTAGACAACACAATGAAATGAGGAAAAAGTATCCAGGATATGACAGAGCAAATATACAAAAAGGTTAATACCTGAAAAAAGAATGTAGCAGAACTCCTATAACTGAAACATTCATTCAATGAAATAAAAAACACAACTGAGAGTTTAAGAAGCAGGTTAGAGCAAGCAAGAGGGAAGAAATTTTGATCTCAAAGACAGTCTTTTCAAAATAACCCAGGCAGACAAAAAAAGAAAAAAGAAAAGAAAAGAAAAAATTATCCAAAAAGTGAAGAAAATGTAAGAGAGCTAGCAGACAACTTTAACTGCACAAACTTCTGAATCATGAGTATTCCAGAAGTGGAGGGGAAAGGAAAAGGCATTGAAAACCTATTCAACAAAATAGTAATGGAAAGCTTCCCAGATAGAGAGACAAGGACCTTCATATCCAGGAGTCTCAAAGATCCCCAGTTTAATCCAAAAAGATCCTCTCTGAGACACATTATAGTCAAACTGGAAAAGCTCAAAGACAAAGGCAGAATGTTAAAAACAGCAAGAGAACACTGTCAAGTCACCTATAAGGGAGGCCCTATCAGACTAACAGCAGACTTCTCAACAGAAACTCTACAGGCCAGAAGAAAATACAATTATATATTCAAAATAAGAAGAGAAAAAAACTTGCCAGCAAAGATTACTATATCCAGCAAGGCTATCCTTCAGAAATGAGTGACAAATAGTGTATTTCCCAAATAAAAACTGTAGGAGTTCACCACTACATGACCAACCCTGCAAGAAATCCTCAAGGGAGTCCTGAATCTGGAATCTGAAAAATGATAATCACTACCATGAATACATAAAAAAGAACAAAACCCACTGATAGAACAAAAATGCAACTAAGAAAGAGAGAGAAACTAAATCTTACCACCCCTGAAAACCAACTAACATTAAAGACAAACAATAAAAGGGGAAGAAAGGAATACAAGATATTTAACACATCCAAAGGAAGATTAACAAAATGCCAGGAGTTAGACTATACCATTCAGTAAACATTCCTAAATGTAAATGAATTAAAATCCCTACTCAAAAGACACAGATTAACTGATTGGATTAAAAAGCTACACACAACTATATGCTGTCCTCAAGAGGCTCACCTCACCTGTAAAGACACACACAGACTTATTAGTGAAGGGGCGGAAAAAGATATATCGTGCAAATGGAAACCAAAAGCAAGCAGGAGTAGCTATTCTTAAATCTGATAAAAGAGACCTTAAATTAAAAAATCATAAAAAGAGACAAAGAAGGCCACTATATAATAATAAGGAATCAGTGCAGCAAGAAGACATAACAATCATCAGCATTCATGCACTCAACACTGAAGCACACAGATATATAAAGCAAACATTATTAGACCTCAAGAAAGAGACAGACCCCAAAACAGTAATACTTGGGGACCTGAATGTCCCTCTCTCCGAATTTAACAGATCATCTATGTAACAAATCAACAGAGAAACACAGTATTTAAACAGCACTTTAGACCAATTGAACCTGGCAGATATCTACAGAACATTTCATCCAACAACTACAGAATATACATTCTTCTCATCAGCACATAGAACATTCTCTAGGATAGACCACATTTTAGGTCACAAATCAAGTCTCAACAAATTTTTAAAAATTGAAATCATTTCAAGTGTCTCTTCAGACAATAATGGATTAAAACTAGAAATCAATAACAGGTGAAACCCTCAAAACTATACAAACACATGAAAATTAAACAACATGCTTCTGAAGGGAATCAAAATATTTCTTGAAACTAATGAAAACAAAAACACATCATATCAAAATCTGTGGGATATTGCAAAAGCTGTACTATGAGGTAAGTTTATTGCATCAAAAGATTAGAAAAATTTCAAATAAACAACCTAATGGTATACCTCAAAGAATTAGAAAAACAAGAACAATCCAATCCCCAAATTAGTAGACAGAAAGAAATAATTAAGATCTCAGCAGAAATAAATGACAGAGACCCCCCAAAAAATGATATAAAAGATCAATAAAACAAAAAGTTGTTTCTTTGAGAAGATAAACAAAATAGACAAACCATTAGCTAGACTAACTTAAAAAAAAGAAAGAGAGAGAAGACCCAAATAACAAAAATCAGAAATGAAAAAGAAGACATTACAACTGATACCACAGAAATAAAAGGAATCGTTAAAGACTATTATAAACAATTATATGCCAACAAATTTGAAAACCTAGGGTAAATGGATACATTTCTGGATAAATTCAAACTACTGAGACTGAACCAAGAAGAAATAGAAAACCTGAACGGATCAATACTAAGCAACGAGATTAAAGTAGTAATCAGAAGTCTCCCAACAAAGAAAAGCCCAGAACCATATGGCTTTACTGCAGAATTCTACCAAACCTTTAAAGAAGAATTAATGCCGATTCTCTTCAAACTAGTTGCAAAAAATTGAAACAGAAACCATTTTCCCAAATTCATTCTATGAGGCCAGCATCAACCTGATACCCAAACCAGACAAAGATACAACAAAAAAAGAAAACTACATGCCAATATATCTGGTGAACATAGATGCAAAAATCCTCAAAAAAATGTTAGCAAACAATACAGCAGCACATCAAAAAAAATTACACACCATGATCAGGTAGGATTCATCCCAAGGACACAAGGATGGTTCAACATACACAAGTCAATAAATGTGATACACCACTTCAACAAAATCATGGACAAAATCTATACAATTATCTTCAACGATGCAGAAAAAGCATTAGACAAAATTCAACATCCCTTCATGACAAAGACTCTCAGCAAATAGGGTATAGAAGGAAATTACCTCAACACAATAAAAGCCATATACAGCAAACCCACCTTCAATATCATCCTGAATGGGGAAAAACTGAAAGCTTTTTCTTTAAGAACAGGAACCAGGCAAGGATGCCTACTCTGATCACTGCTATTTAACATAGTATTGGAAGTACTAGCCAGAGTAATCAGGCAAGAGAGAGAAATAAAGGGCATCCAGATCAGAAAAGACAAAGTCAAACTGTCCCTGTTTGCAGATGACATGATCCTATATATAGAAAAATCCCGACTCTACAAAAAAAAACTTCTTAGAGCTGATAATCAATTTCAATAAAGTTGTAGGATACAAAATCAACATGCAAAAATCAGTGACATTTTTATACACCAACAACAAATTATCACAAAAAGAAGTCAAGAAAGGAAGCCCATTTACAAGAGTTACCAAAAAATAAAATAGCCTATAATCAATTTAACCAAAAGAAGGTGAATGATCTCTACAATGAGAACTACAAATCACTGCTGAAAGAAATTAAAGAGGACACAAAAAGATGGAAAGACATTCCTTGCTCTTGAATTGGAAAAATTAACATTGTAAAAATGTCCATACTACCCAAAGCCATCTACAGATTCAATGCAATCCCCATCAAAATACCAATGACATTCTTCTCAGAAATGGGAAAAACAATTCTAACATGTATATGGAATAACAAAAGACCCTGAATAGTCAAAGAAATTCTGGACAAAAATAAATAAATAAATAAAGCCAGAGGCATAACACTTCCTGACCTCAAATTATACTACAAAGTTCTAGTAAACAAAACAACATTGCACTGGCATAAAAATAGACACTCAGACCAATGGAACATAATAAAGAACCATAAATCTGCCCATATGTATACAGCCAACTGATCTTTGACTAAGACACCAAAAACATACACTGGGGAAAAGATAGCTTCTTCAATAAATGGTGCTGGGAAAACTGTATATCCATATATAGAAAAATGAACGTAGACCCATACTTCTTACTATATACCAAAATAAACTCAAAATAGATTTAAGACTTAAATATAGGACCTGAAACTATAAAACTATAAAAGAAAACATAGGGGAAACACTTCAGGAAATAAGACTGCGCAAAGACTTTATGAATAAGACCCCAAAAGCACAGACAACAAAAGAAAAAAAAATAAATGGGTTTATATCAAACTAAGAACTAAAACCTTCTGCACAGGAAAAGAAACAATTAACAGAGTGAAAAGAAAACCTCCAGAATTGGAGAAAATATTTGCAAAGTATACACCTGACAAGGGATTAATATCCAGAATATACAAGGAACTCAAACAACTTAACAGTTAAAAAACAAGTAACCTGATTTAAAAATGGGCAAAGGAGCTAAATAGGCATTTCTCAAAGGAAGATATACAAATGGCAATCAGACACATGAAAAAATGCTCACAAAACATCAGGAAAATGCAAATCAAAAACACACTAAGATATCATCTCATGCCAGTTAGACTGGCCATTATAAAAAACACAGAGAATAACAAATGCTGATGAGGATACGGAGAAGGGGGAACCTTCCTACACTGTTGGTGGGACTGTAAATTAGTGCAGCCATTATGGAAAACAGTATGGAGTTTCCTCAAACAACTACAGATAGAACTACCCTATGATCCAGCAATTCCACTGCTAGGTATATACCCAAAGAAATGGAAATCATCATGTCAAAGGGACACCTGCACTCCCATGTTTGTCGTAGCTCTATTTACAATGCCAAGAGTTGGAACCAACCTAAATATCCATCTATGGACGAATGGATAAGGAAAATGTGGTATGTTTACATAATGGAATACTACTCTGCCATAAAAAAAGAATGAAATTCTGCCATTCACAGCAATATGGATGAGCTTGTAGAAAACTAAGTTAAATGAAATAAGCCAGACACAGAAAGGGAAATACCACATGTCCTCACTCATAAGTGGGTGCTAAAAAAAATCAAATAAATAAAAAAGAGAGATAGACATAGATAGATGATCAATAAATCGATCAATCGATCGATTGATCAATAGATAGAAACAACAATCACAATAACTTGTTGAACTTTCAAAAGGAGAGAACAGAACTGAGGCCACTAGAGGAGAGAAGAGGGGGATGTTAGTAAGAAATTGGTAAAGTGCCATAAAAAACAATTACCTATGTAACATTGAGTATACCAATTATCCTGACTTGAGCATCATATATCGCACACAGATATTGATATTCAATGCTGTATCCCACAGATATATACAATCAACTATGTTTCAATTTTAAAAATGTGTGGAGCATTATCTGATTTCATCCTCATAATTGCAATGTTAGTAACATCAACCCATTTTGCAGATGTTGGAACCGTAGTTCAAGGAAGGCTGAGCTGGGATTCAAACCCAGGCAGCCTCCCCTGGCCTTGCTTACTTGTCTTGAAGCTGAGAACACTGAAGCTGAGAGAAGCAACCTGATGGACACGTGGCCTCATCCCTAGGAGGCGCCTCAGACAAGACCCTGGAAGAGGCTGCAGTTACACTTACCCCCCAGACAGGAGAGCCCGCAAGCCTCTGGTGGGAAGCGAAAGTGCTAAGAGAAGCAGGTTCTGGCCTGGAGGGGAGGGAGGGCAGCTCAGGGCAGAGCTGTCAGTTTAACATAGAGTGATTGGCTTGTTGAGTTTCCATTCTGTGATAATGGAAAGCAGAAGCCACAGGTCCATGAAAGCCACAGAGATGCTCTCTGGACCTCTGTGTCAGGGCCCCGCTCTCCTCTCCTGGAAACACCCATTTGCTCCAGCCCCTGGGAAGCCTGTGGTTTTGCTGGTACTGTTACGCCCAGTCCCCACCCAACTGCTGCCCTGCTGTTTCTGAGGCCCTTTGTCCTGCTTGTCTCGGACCACTACACACACACACACACACACACACACACACACACACACACACACACACACACACACTCTTCTGCCAGTCTTCCTCCCACTCTGCTATTCTGAGCACGGGAACCCGGCTGAGCCCCACAGCTGACCGCATCTCTGAGCCCAGCCTGTACCCCTGGCCCCGCTCCAGCCCAGGGTTTATTAACACATCCATCCAGTGTGCATCTCATGGAAGGAACACTCAGAGGTCGCTGTTTTTAGCTACATCCAGTAGGAGAGGTGAGGACAGCACAGAAAACCTTCATCCCTGCAGAAACTGCAGGACTCATGCCTTGGGCAGCCTGGGGCTCATGAGGACTGGGAAAGCCCCCCGAGCTAGGGGAGGCTCTCCTGAGGGCGCTCTTCTGGCCTGAGTGCATTTCCAGCCAGACCTCAAACTTGGGAGCTCGCAGCCCCTGTTTTGAGTGGTAACGGGTTGGCGGTGATAGAACAAAAATTGACAACTGCTGTTCAATGAAGTCACATTCTCCTACTCTGGAAAGAGCCACTGTGAGTCCATCCCTTCAGGTGTTTTCTCCTTGCTGATGCATGTTATCATCATTTTGTTTGCAGAAGGAAGCAGAGCATGAGCAGATGCCACCCGCCCACCTGCCGCAGGTTAATTCCACTTCCCTATGCTCACTTCCCAAGCCAGTGGGGTCAGCATCCCCAGCAAGCATCCCCAGGAGGGAGAGGCATCAGAACGGAGCTGCTCATTAGCAAACCAGCAGTGGCTGCTCTTCCCCACCTCCCTTTCAACCTCTCCAGCACCCAGATCCAAGCCTTTGTTTCAGAGAGACTTAGGGATGAAGGTCTCTACCGACAAAACCAAAGGATCCAAGCTGGGATTAACTCTTTGGGTTTCAAAATGACAGACTGCTACACACACGCACACATACACACACATACACTAACTGGCCTCACTGAGTCCTGATGATCAGCAATGCCAAAAGGTTTTATCAAGCCCCTGCTATGCGCTGAGGTTGGTGTGCTCTGAAAGATTCTGGCTGGGAATAAAGACCACAAAAAAACACAACACAACAAAACAAACAAACAAAAAACATACAATCAGCATTGCTGTGAAGACATTTATCACCACATTAACATGATATGCTTTAGTCACGTGAAGGAAAACCAGGTTTGGAATCCCAGCTCTGCCTCTAGCTGTGTAACATGGTGCAAGACGCCAGGAAAAATTTAGTAAGGCCCCTCCAGCACTAACATCCTAGGATGTGAACCATTCCTGTCTTGTTAACAGCATCTCCGCCTGTTCAGCCCTTTTAGTGGGGTTTTAGCATTTGTGTCAGGCAAGGAGGGCAGGGATTATAACTGCCAGTTTATAATTTAGTAAGGCCCCTCCAGCACTAACATCCTAGGATGTGAACCATTCCTGTCTTGTTAACAGCATCTCCGCCTGTTCAGCCCTCTTAGTGGGGTTTTAGCATTTGTGTCAGGCAAGGAGGGCAGGGATTATAACTGCCAGTTTATAGTTGCAAATCAGAGGACCAGAGAGGCTGGACAATTCTTCTAAGTTTGCCCAGCAAGTAAGTTCTGGAGCTGGGACTAGACACTGCTGTGCATGCCACCCCACGGTTGACCTGGGAAACACCTTCAGCAGTGAGGCACGTTGAAGCTGTCCTCAGCTCTTCCTAACAGAGGTTCCCCTAAATTGGTCCCAGCATGTGGCTTGTAGCATATTTTGGTGATTCCTCTTCTGTCACCTTGACGTTTTCCACACATCAAGTCTGCTCATCTCAAAATGTTGCTTTTTGAGACAGCTGGGTTGCGGCAGGCCTGACAGGCTAAACATGGCCTCCCCAGCCACGCGCCCTCCCCAGACGTCACAGGCCAGCATCTGGTTCTTTTCTGCACTTTATGACTTGTGGCTTCAGGGTGCCTTAACATGCCGAGTTTCCATGGGGTGCACTAGTGTTGGCCACACACTCGGGCAGGCTCTTTGTTCTTCTGAGGCCCACAGAGGAAACGTCCCGGGCTTTGAAAGACAATCTGACAAGACCCCTTCCTCCTTCCCTTAAGGGATGAAATGTCACCCTGGAAAGAGGCTCCCAACCCCATCGGTGGCTTTGCCTGAGCTAAAATGTGGCCTCTAGCTATTTCCTAAGCTTTGTTACTCACACACAAGAAATGTTTGCTCAGCCGCAGTCCACCCAGAGCCTCTTCAGCTGAGTAACTGCTCTGTGACCCTGGGTTCCCCACACACCACCTCCTTTCCCGTCCTTTCTCGGGTGAGACAGCCAGGGTGCTGGGGCTCAGGTGCTCACTGCTGCTTTCCTGACTTAACTCGTTCATCCCTTGATTCTTGCTTTTTATTCATTTTGCCTGTTTAAAAGAATCTAGGCCACCTACCATTATGAAACAATCTCCTTCCACTTCCACTCAACACCCCCGCAGACACAGCCCTCCACATCCCACCCGCTCACCCGGCTCCTGCCAGGAACACCATCAAGAAGCTGACTCTTCCAAAGTGGGCCATGAAAGGAAGAATCCAGGGCCCCCTGTGTGCCTCCCCCTACCGGGGAAACATCCCTAGGTGGGTCTCAGCCCCGAAGAAGTAACTCTGCTGAGGTTTCTCACACCCAGACAGCAAAGCCTCCCTGTTTCAAGAGGCTTTTACGGATCAATAGACTGCGACTGCGGCTGCTTTACTGTACTGAAGTGCTCCTGGGTGAGTGGTGTCCAAAAAAAAGAGAGGACTCAGTAAGGCAGGGGTACCAAGAGCACATTAACTACCAGCAAACACCATTCAACCAGCCACAGGAGCCAACCCCAGGGGAGTGAGAACGGCCTGCTTCCTTCCTGGGGGCCTGATGAGCCACTTTATGGTCAATGGGAATGTTTTCGGTTTTGGTTACATTCGGGTTATGTCACAGCTGCATGTGTTGGTGGGGCAGGCAGTCAGAGTTGGCATGGGCGAACAGTGGAGAGGCACCTGTCTATCCGGCCGAATCCAGGGGCTCCAGCTTTGGGGGTAGAGGGAAGAGAAGGACCAGGCTTCTGGATATCATCCAACTGGGATTTTCTGAGACCCAGTTGACCCGAATGCCCAGTGAACAGAAATGATATCTGCTGCTCTCTGACTCCATCCCTGAAATGCTGAATGACCACATGGCTTTCAAGGCAAACCTGGACACTTTCAGGAGTGCAAGGGACCACGTGAAAAGTTATTCTGGGAGGGGTCCCAAGCTAGCCAGTATGTTGTTCCTTTTTTAACGTTTCTCCTAAAAGTGAACCACTGCCTTCAGGAGAAAATTTGGCTCAAAGGAACACACACACACACACACACACACACACACACACACACACACACACACACACACACATATGCATATACTTGAATCAGAAATTCCAATTTTTTTTTTTTTTCCGTTTTGTCTTTTTTCGTGACCAGCAATGGATCGCAACCCTCAGTGTCGCGCCCGTACCAGACCTCCGTTTTGTCTTTTTTCGTGACCAGCAATGGATCGCAACCCTCAGTGTCGCGCCCGTACCAGACCTCCATTTTGTCTTTTTTCGTGACCGGCAACAGATCGCAACCCTCAGTGTCGCACCCGTACCAGACCGGGACCGGCAACGGGATCGCAACCCTCGGCGTTGCGTCCGCACCTCGCTCAGCCAGTGAGCGGCCGGTCTGTATGTGGGATCCGAACCCTTGGCGGGAGTGCCGCTGCGCTCTCAAGCGGCGCACTGTAGCAGTGCGCCACCGGGCCGGCCCAGAGATTCCAATTTTAGATGTTCAGGATGATGAAGTTGTGGCTTGGCAGAACAGGGGCTAAAATGAGAGTAGACAGAAGAGTGAGCTCAGTACGAAGCCACAGTGACATGCTGCCCTCCAGACCAGTCAAGTCTTAGGAGTTGAGAATACAATGGCAGCCTCCAGCAGAGGAAAGAACACCGCCTCTCTCCACTCTGCTCCCCACCACCCTCCACTCCACCCTGCCCACCCTTGGCAGAGAACCTGGATTCCTGCTTCACTGGGACCATCTAAGTCATCTGCCCTTAACTTCTCACCCCCAAATCAACAACCCCATCTTCATCTGGTCCTGTGCACTCTGTCAGCAGGGAGAAGGTGCCCTTACTTGCAGGGGGGGCCGGTTCCTCCAGTGTGTTCAGGACCCCATATCTCCCCCTTCTCAGGAGCAGAGCCATAATATCATCAGTAACCCCAGCTCTCTCTTCTGGATGTTTAGCCTGCTATTATGGATTGAATTGTGTCCCCTCAAAAGTTTAATGTGTTGGAGGCTTGGTCCCCATTGTGACAATATTAAGAGGGTGGGAAAGCCTATTATGGTAATTGAAAGATGGGGTCTTGGAGAGGTAATTAGGTTGTAGAACCATGCCATAATAGATGGATTAATAATAGAGATCAATGGCATGGTTCTGAGGGCTTTAAAAGGAGAGCACAAGAGACTCTCTCTCTTTCTCTGCTCTGCCATTTTCTGCCATGTGACACCCCTACATCACTGTAGAGCCACCACCAAAGAAGACCCTCACCAGATGTGTTCCCTGGACTTTGGACTTTCCAATCTCTGAAACTGTATGCAATTTCATTTTCTTACAAAGTACCCAGTTCCAGGCATTTTGTTGTAAGCAACAGAAATTGACTAATACATGGGGCCGGCCCGGTGGCGCACTGGATAGTGCACCGCTTGGGAAGCGCGGTGGCGCTCCCGCCTGAGGGTTCGGATCCCACGTGCAGACCGGTTCCCGCTCACTGGCTGAGCGAGGTGCGGGAGCAACACCGAGGGTTGCGATCCCGTAGCCGGTCCCGGTCCGGTACGGGGGCAACACTGAGGGTTGTGATCCGTTGCCGGACACGGAAAAAAGACAAAAGACAAAAAAAAAAAAAGAAATTGACTAATACACTTGCCCACCCTCTTAGATCCATCCTATCACAATTTGAACATTCTCTAATCTTTCCATTAATTAAAGTAATAATAATTTGGACTGGCCCCGTGGCTCACTCGGGAGAGTGCGGTGCTGGTAGCGCCGAGGCTGCGGGTTCAGATCCTATATAGGGATGGCTGGTATGCTCACTGGCTGAGCGTGGTGCAGACAGGGTTGCAATCCCCTTACCGGTCAGGGGAAAAAAAAAATGTAATAATAATTTTAAAAGCAATCTCTAGATCTTATATCCCCTGTAGCTAGTTCTATAGCTCTCTTTCTTTTCACAGCCAACCATTTCCATAAAAAAAATATTTATATTTGATGTTTCTAATTCCCCACTTTTATTCATGCTTCAATTCTCTCCAGTCTGACTTCTGCCCCCAACTCCATCCCCAAAATGACTCTCCCTGAAGTCACCAATGATCTCCACATCACTAAACCTATCGGACACTTTTCAGTTGTCCTGTCACTTGACCTCTCATTGGTTTTCAACAACCCTGCTGACATCTCACTGCCTCCTTGAAATGCTCTTGTGTCTCAGTTTCTCTGGCACTATAGGAACTTCTCCTGGTTTTTCTCCTACCTTTCTGATCACCTTCTTCTCAATCCAATTCCACCTCCTAATTCTCCACCCAACCTTCACCTGTTGTTTTTCCTGGGCTTTCTCATGCCCATTTTCTCTTCTTTCTGCACTCTCTTTCTGGGTGATTCTACATACCCCTGTGACTAATTATCATCCATATGCCAACCTTGTATCTCCAAGCTCCAGAGCCTGAACACCATATGTGCAAGGCTGAGTTGGCATCTCCTGAAGGAACACTGCAAGCACAGGCACCTCAAAACTCCAGATCCTGCTCCAGGGGGACCCATCTCAGGAAAGCATCACTTTCCAACCCTCCTAGTTGATCATGATGGAAGTGCAGGAGACACCTTGCAGCTGTGCCCTCATGCATCACATCTAATCCATGACCAAGTCCGGGTGCTGCCTCTACCTAAGTTTCTCTTGAAACTATTGATGCTTCTCCATGTCCACTGCCACCGTCCTAGTCCATCTCCACCACGACTCCTCCCCTGAGTTCTCACAGTTGCCCCCTTGCTTGTCTTCTCTCTGTACACTCCCAGAGCAGTTCAAACCTTTTATGTAAAAAATATAAATTAAATCATTGCTATTTTTTTGCTTAAAACTTTTCAAAACCCCAAATCCTCACTATGATGCATAAATTCCTACATGATCTGAAACCCCTTGTCTTCAGCCCCAATCTTATCCCACAACCTTCTCCAAAAGTGATTCTTTTCCAGAAACATTGCTTTTGGATTAACTCATACCTTTCAACTTCCAAACTCAGGGCCTTCTCTCTGCCTCTAATTCTCTCTACATCATTCTTGCTTCAGCTGGTTTATTTCTACTTATTCTTCCAGTCCTAGCTTAAATGTCTCATGTCCTCACTCTCAATTAAATGCCCCTGCAGTTTGCTCTTATGGCATCCCATAACTCCATTTTGTAGAGCATATAAGAACTAAACTAAAGAATTATTTGTTTGCATGTGTGTCTTTTAGGAGTCTATAAACTCCATGATAGCAGTACCTATTTCACCTTTATATCCCAGTGTCTGTTATACAGTAGGTGCTCAATAAAAAGTTAATAAAGTAATGAATGTTATATTTTTAAAATAATGGAAACAAACTGGAGTCTTCAGAAGAAAGATATCACAAGGCAAAGGGGTTTTCAAAAATGCCATAATAATAGAAAACACTTCGATAGTACTTACTACATGCTGGGAACTGTTCTGAGCACTTTGTGTACATTACCCTGATTAATCCTCAGAGCAGCATTACTAGGGGGTTGAACTGTGACCAACCCATCCCTTAGATGAGGAGATTGAGAAAAAAAGGGATTAAGGTTTCCCAAGGCCACACATTCCCAGGTCTGAACTTTTACCAACCCCACTACCTTGTTTCTATAGGAACCAAGGGAGATCCCCCTGGAGGAGGGAAGAAAATTTTATTCAGATGCATGAAGTGCTGCTGACATGAGGATGTAGAAAGCTACTTATTCTGTGTTGACCCAAGAGACAGAATTAGAATCAACATGTTGAATATAGGGTAACAAATTTAAACCCAGTAGAATGGGGAAAACTTATAACTAGATCTGTCCAAAAATAGAATGGACTGCCTAAGGTAGAGGCACTTACGTGAAGTCTGGAGATCAATTGGAAACTATAGAAGACAGACAAATATTAAGTGGGCACGTTCATTGGAACATCTGATATCAATTACAGGCCTGATAATCTGTACAATTTATCTCCCACACTTTATCTGTTTCTGCTTATTGTGCTGAACAATGATAAATACTTTCAGCACCATGACCCTCAATTGTCAATAAAAAGATATCATTAATTTACTATTAATAAGGCAGCTTCCTTAAATTCTTTTTAGAATGAGGCCCAGTCTGGAAATTTTTACATAATTAATTAAATATGAAGACAGGTAAGTGGGCTCATTTTAGACCAATTTGCAACTGGATGAAGTTTTCCTGGTTAACACGTATCCAATCAGAAATTCCATTAACCAGGACAAACACTCTCCAGCATTCCAGTTAATCTGAGTTCTCACATGGAGTGTTTCTTTCCCCCTCTGCAGTCTTTGAGCCACTTTGTCTGAGGGTGGTTAAATTCTGTATCAATTTATGTATTTATTTACAAAATACATTGCAGACTGGACTAAAAAAAATCTGGTCAGTCTAGCTTGTTGTTCCTCCGCTTCTAAAGTAATTAAGGGGGGTGGGGAGAGGGAGAGAGAGGAAAGAAAAATAAATAAAAAAGAAAGTAAGAAAAGAAATGAAGGGGCTGGTGGGAGAGGCCTAAACACTGCAATTTTCCAACCATTTCCATCCAAATTGTCTGCAATTTCCCGGTGGCCCAGGCTTCAAATTGCGAGTGAATGCTGCGGTAGTAATCCCGGCTGGAGCCCAAGTGTTGTCGCTGTCATAACAGCCGGACCCACAACAGAACATGCAGATGAGGTCCCTGCCAAGGCAGAGTCCTGTTCAAAGAAGGGGAAGGCTGAGCAAATGATCCCTGCCTCCATGCTTGCAGAAACAGTCCTCGGTACTCGAGGACCACAGTCATCTGAGTCAGAGGCATCCATTTCGCAGATGCGGTCCCTGCCAAGGCAGAGTCCTGTTCAAAGAAGGGGAAGGCTGAGCAAATGATCCCTGCCTCCACGCTTGCAGAAACAGTCCTCGGTACTCGAGGACCACAGTCATCTGAGTCAGAGGCATCCATTTCAGATATCACAAACTCCCCTCCTCTGTTCTCTCTCTTCCCATTGTTTTACAGATGAGAAAACTGAAGTCCAGAGAGGTAAAGTGGCTTCCCTGAGGTCACACAGCAAGTTACTGTGGCAATGCCACTGAGACCCAGGGCAGCTGGCACCCCTTCTTCCTCGGCTTCCTTCTCTCTGACCAACGTGAGCAAAGATCTTGAGGGAGGAACACATCTATTTGCCAAAGCACCTTACCTGTCTATGTGGGAATGAAAGGAGAAAAAATAAGAACAAAATTTAGAAAATGTGGTGTTCTTTATCTATGAAAGTCAATCCCAGGACCCGAGAGAATAAAATCCATTCATAAATAAGAAAGAAGTCACATACCTAATGGAATGTGACTACTTTGAACCATTGAAAGTTCATTAAAATTCATAATGACACTGATAATTAAACACATAAATACATGGTATGGCAAGCATTAAATCTAATTATTGCACCTCTGAAAAATCAATTTGTGTGCATGCAATTATTAATTTGTGGTTGTCATTAATTACCAATGACAAGATCAATATGCAGCTATTTCGGGGCTGCCACGGCAACCCTACCAGAGGAATGGGTCCATACTAAAATTCTGGTGATGATGGATTTGTTGGAGATACCAGCCACAAGTTCTATCAAGAATGTGTTCCAGGAGGAAGAGTTCTGAGCTGTGGTTTGGGAAACTCAGCTTGAGGTGTGAATCCTTGCACCAACTGACCTTTATGATTCCATTTCCGTGTGTGACACATGGGACTATCTGAATGTCGCCTGCTCTGCTTCACCATGTCTGCACGGGAGTGAGTGAGATGCAGGTCCCTGTTTGCATTCTGCCACCTCCTACCTGTGGGACATTGGGTGGGTTATTTAATCCCTCAAAATCTCTATTTCCTCATGTGAAATAACAGAGGATTGATGAAGGAAACTAAAACAGCATCCAGAGGAGGCCCAGGCATGCAGAAACCATTATTATTATACTCACCACGTTTACAAGCCTGTTTTTATGTGTGGATAACGTTTCATTCATAATAATAGTAAACATTATTATATACGCTAAATGGAAGTTATTATTTTTGTTGTGCTGACCTTTCAAGGTTGCTAGGTGAGCGGGGAATAGACAACAAAAGAATATTTAAGAAAGTGTTTTGCAAACTGAAAAGCACTCTAGCAACTTAAGATGAATGTTCATCCTGATTTTGAGAGGAGAGGTTACGTCTCAAGGGCCCAGCTCCAGGGAGGCATCTCTTCTCCACCAGGACCTGCCAGGAGAGAGAACAGCTGCTCCAGTATCCCTGTGCAAACCCTTCTGGGCAAGCAACTTTAAACCTACCATGGTTAAGCTTTAGAACAAGCCTAAATCCCTGGATGAGGAGGGCTATTGCTTAAAAGACTTTGGGGAACAGAAAGAGGCATTTCAGACCTTTAAAATGCCTTTGCTAAGTATTTCCTGATAGGGAATTTATTTCTGGGAGTAAGAGAGACACACAGATGTCTTGGTGCCAAAAGGCATTGACACTAATGTTTAAATTACTTCTCCCATGTCATAGAGAATAAAGGAGAGGATGACTCAAAGAGATAACAAGTTTTCAAAGAGACAACTGGAGGACTTGAAAAATAATGCTGCCAGCATCCCAGTTTTACCTGGGTGATTCTGCTAACAGGTGTCTAACTGGTTCACCAGAGCTTTGCTGCAGGTGTCCTCTGAATAGGTTAGGAAGCACATCTCTCTTGCTCCCGGGCCCTCCCTGTACCCTCAGCCCTAGCACATGGACTGGTCTTCCCAGGATGGTGTTTCTGGAGGGACATCCAAGCTAACAAGCAACACCACACACAGAGAGCGTGATACTGCACAATGATCACACTGGCTTTCCTAGAGAACCCAGAGATGAATGAAGCCTCCCACAACCTCCCCGCTGCTACCCTGCTCAAAAAAAGGCTCGCTTGATTGTTCACTAAAGGGAGGAAAATGAGAGAGACGTAATATCACATGGAGCTAAAGCACTCATCGTAAATCATCTCCTCCTGATGCAGCCAGCAGGACTGCACGGGACTTCCACATTGGAGAAGACGAGGAGAACCGGCTGAGAGATACCTGCTCACCAGACTGCTCCAAGTCTCTGGCTCGAATATTCCCAGGGGCAGCCTTTTCCCCAGGAGTAACATACTGCCTAGCGTCCCAGGCCTGTTTTCTTCTTTCCTCCAAAAGAGTATGAGACAATCCTTGCAAAGTTCTCTGCTCTGTTAGCAGCACCAGACCCTCTAAATTTTTCTCTGTGCTTGTTCAGCTTGTTGCAGTTGTTGTGTTGGAAAGTGTTTCCCTTTTAATTGATACCAAGGGGCTGCTTGCTCTTTTAAAATGATTCAGGACTGGCGCTGCTCATTAAGGAGAGAATAGAAGGTGGGGCTGAGATGTAGCTAATTATGTCAAGCTCCTGAAAGAGGGCAGGTGAAGGCTTCTCATCTGAGACCTTTGCAGATTGCTAAATTAAACAGGTTGAAGCCAGGCAATGGGGCACAGCTACTGGGAGGTCAGGGTTGTGCTGCTGGGGAGGTTGTTACTGTCATCCATGAGCTCTATGAAGTGGTGAGGAGGGGGAGGGGAGAGAGGGGGTGGGGAGGGGACACTGTCCCTTGACCTCTCTGCCTACCTCTCCACAGACACACATGGAGGAACCTGGAGAGGACGTGAGATGCTAAGTGAAACAAGCCAGTCACAGAAAGACAAATACTGTATGATTCTACTTACATGAGATATCTAAAATAGTCACATTCACAGAAACAGAAGGATGTGGTTTCCTGGGACTGGGAGGAGGAGGAAATGGGGAGTAGCTATTCAATGGTATAGAATTTCAGTCATGTAAGATAAGTTCTGAGATCTGCTGTACAACATCATGCTTATAGTTAACAATTCTGTATTGTGCACTTAAAAATTTGTTAAAGGGGTAGTTCTCATGTTAAATGTTTTTCCTGCGATAAATAAAAACTATTGTAGCAGGAAAAAATGAGGGCTCAGCCGACTATGGCCCACAGGCCTTCTTTTACATTTTCTAATAGTTCGGGGAAGACTAAAAAGAAAAATAAGCTAAATTTCATGATGTGAAAATTACATGAAATACAAACTTCAGTGCTATAAATAAAGTTTTATTGGAACACATATTATTCACACATTGTCTATAGCTACTTTCGTGCTACAACAGCAGAGTGGAGTCACCGCAGCAGAGACTGCGTGGACCATGGAGCCTAAAATATTTACCATCTGGCCCGTCCCAGAAAATGTTTGCTGACCCCATTTGCTGAGAGTTGGGCAGAAGCTGTAAGGTACAGAAACGACTTTAAACCGGGGGTTAAGAGACCCAGATTTAAAGCCTGTTTCCAACTTTGAAAAAAAATATTACATACCCCTCTGATCACAGTTATCCGCATTTGTAAAATAGATGTAAACAATACATATTCCATAGATGTTGCTTCAAAATTTAAATAAGATATGTGGGAAGAAAAAACTTGGCACAGTGCTTGGTGTGCAGATGTTCAATAAATAGTAATAGAATGAATAAAAGAACAAACTCACATATACCCTTTATCCTGCACGTCTTTAAAGATCCCATCTCTTCAAGAAAGTTCCCTATCTTCCCAGCCAATCTTGCCTAAACTGACCTCCCCTGCTCTGAATGTCTGCAGCATTTACCAAACTTCTCTTTCCTTTCTGCATCTACAAGAGCTCTTGATGTTAGTTTTCACAGGTATCTAGTTCATCTCCTGCTCCAGACTGTCAGTTCAGGGGTCACGTTCTCTGTTATGCAGGAACTGGTTGAGAAGATGTGCATTGCCATCCATAAATGAGAAATGCCGGGCATGTGCTCAGACAGTGTGCTACCGGATTTCATGCAGGGCTGGGTGCTCAGCCACGGCTTCACAGAGGCAGTGGTCTGGAGCTGGGCTTACAAATTCACAATTTTGCTTGTGCAAAATCTTCCTCGGATAGACAGGAGTGGCACAGAGCAATCTGAGCTGTGACAATAATATGTGAGCCAAGGTGTGGAGGCTTGTTTCAGGAACAAAGCAATTAAATTGGGATGAACAATGGGGACTAGTGGCAAATTAGTTAGGTGCTTGGAGCAGCAAGTGACAGAAAGCCAAACTAGATAAACCTAAGAAAACTGTATTATCTCACCTAACTAAAAGTCCAGAAGGAGAACTCTAGGCACAGTAGGACTTAGGTGCAGTTTCTCTGCAGTTCTCTTGAATCTGCCCATCTCTGGGTGGACCTTGTCCTCAGACTAGTTTCCCACATGATGTCAAGATGGCATCACCATCATCAGATGCCTGCAGCACCTGCACCAATATGCACCCTCATCCACACCCAGCAAGGTAGGGAGAGGGAAAAAAAATCTCTCCCGTGCCCCTGGAATGAAAGCCCTTTCTCTTACTCTGATTGGGCCAACTAGGGTCACATGATCACTCCTGGACCAAAGCAACCTGGCCCCCTGAACTTGTCTCTAGCAAGAGCCAGTAATGGGATTAGTATGATTGGTTTAGACTAATCAGGATCCACCCCAGGGCCCAGCTTCCCCCAGTCACATAGGCTGTGTGAAGAAGGGATGAATTTCTGAATGAAATTGGGGTGCTGTTAGAACGGGGAAAGGACTAGATGCTGAGTTAGCAACTAACACTGAACACAGTCCTCGGCAGATAATAAATCGAGGCGTATTCGAGTTAAGTTGCTGGTAACAGTGAGTATCAAACTCAAAACTTCAGATGGTATCTTGAAGAAAAAAGCAGGTCCCTGTGATTGCTCTCTGAAACACCAGCTCATGCTTGGGTTGAAAATAACCTGAACAAACCTGGAAAAGGCTGAGCCAAAACATTTAGGAGAAGAGGAGACAGAAATAACTTATTGTAACCCAGATTTCACTTTGACTCTCTGTGCAACATAGACAAAAAAAAAATATGTCTAAAGGGCTTTGTTCAGGAACCTTGTTATTGGCCCAAAAGGTAGCTTCAGTCTTTTAATTACTACTGCCCAGGAAAATAACTCCTCTCCTTGGCTTCTTCTCTACGGGAGCTTAAAGAGAATAGCACACCGTCTATATTTTTTTAGAAATGACAGAAATATTCCTAATTCCTGCGTTAAGTAATTAAGATTTGCTGTGGGAACACCGAGAAACCCCATAAAATGGCTGCGTGGCTTGGTAAATGAAT
>NW_007738822.1:36975-38262 GCF_000696425.1 Galeopterus variegatus
AAAAAAAAATATGTCTAAAGGGCTTTGTTCAGGAACCTTGTTATTGGCCCAAAAGGTAGCTTCAGTCTTTTAATTACTACTGCCCAGGAAAATAACTCCTCTCCTTGGCTTCCTCTCTACGGGAGCTTAAAGAGAATAGCACACTGTCTATATTTTTTTAGAAATGACAGAAATATTCCTAATTCCTGCGTTAAGTAATTAAGATTTGCTGTGGGAACACCGAGAAACCCCATAAAATGGCTGCGTGGCTTGGTAAATGAATTACTCAGTGTTTAATTACAAAAAATTACCATCAATTACTAAATGTTACTGCAAATTACTTGCAGAATAGACACATTTGTTTGTGGCTATTAATGACTTCAATTATTCCGCATAGGTAATCGGTTTCTGCACACACGCACGGGCACCAACTGCTGAGTAGGAGCTCAGCAATGCTCGTAAATGATGCTCCTCTTCTTTTAGTCTCTTTCAGCTCAAAGCTGAAATCTTAAAATGAGCACCAAAGCTGCCTTTCTTCTAGGTTTTTCTGCTACTTTCATTGCTTCTCTTGTGATGCCTAGGGCTGGGGAGGACTTTGGAGACCTCTTCCAATGTGCAGATGAGGAAGCAGGATTTGAGAGGTTAGCGGTTACTCTAAAAATCACTCAACTAATATACAATATGAATGAACATCAAAAACATTCTGCAGAGTGAAAGAAGCCAGTCACAAAAGACCACAATTTGCATGATCCCATTCATACAAAATCTATAGAATTAGAGAGTAAATTAGTGGTTGCATAAGGTTGGGGAGATGAGAAAGAGTCAGAAAGAGGAGGATTAGTGGGGTGAGGAGTGACTACTAATGGGTATAAGGTTTATTTGGGGGGTAACAAAAATGCTCTAAAATTAGATGATGGTGACAACTGCACAACTCTATAAATAATACTAAAAACCATTGAATTATACACTTTAATTGGGTGAACTTCTACGGTTTATAAATTATATCTCAATAAAGCTGTTTATAAAAGTATTTTTAATCATACAGTTAGATGAGGGAAGGGCTGGATAAAGGAGCCAATGCCCCTGACTCCCACTTTTCTTCTCCTTCCACTGGACTGTCTTGCTTCACCATGTGCTGGGCTTATTGGAATATGTAGCTCACTGGGGAAGATGGCTGTTACAACTCATTGTTGAAATTGTGGTCTTATTTATGAAGAGCCCACTTCCAGCTATTTGTGTATTATTTAGAGGGTATAAGCTATGTTCATTAAAGTTGCATAAAAGGCAACACCAAAATGCACTTAATAA
>NW_007738822.1:39730-40858 GCF_000696425.1 Galeopterus variegatus
GTCCTGCCTACACTTCTTCAACTAACCATACTCAGAAATGAATATATCTATACTCTCCCAACTCTTCAGCATCCTTCAGTACTTTTAGCTATTGCCTGAACAATCTTATTCCCTGGAAAGTTTTCCTTAGGTGGGTCAACCCCAGACAAGGTCAATAACGTCACTCCCCTCTATACACATCTTCCTCTTGCCTGACTCGGCACCTCTGTTCATGCTACTGCTTTTTCTTAGAATATTCTTTTCAACGTACCCTTCTCTCTCTACAGACAGAGATGGATAATTAAAGCTAATGTGTATTGAGGACTTGCTATGTTTCATGCCCTGTCATAAGGCTTTACATATCTTATCTCATTTAATCCTCTTCACAAACCAATTAGAGAGGTACTCTGATTAGTCTCATATTACAGAAAACCATGGCACCTAGAGGTTAGGTAATTTTTCCAAAATCACAGAGCCAGTTAAAAGTCAAGTCAGGGTGATGTCAAGTCAAAGCCTGATGGTGTGAAACCAGAGTGTCTGACTGCAGACCCTACACTCCTATCCACTGTACCGTGCTGCCTCATGGGTGTCAGGGAGAGAATAACAGAATGCTTGAGCAGAGTTTAATGTAGGGATTATTTTACAAAGTTATGAGCAGGGTTAAGGCAGTCCAGCAAGGGATAGTGAAATACATCAGGGCAACAGACATGGTCACCAGCACGTGGAGGAAAAGACAGCCTTGGGGGAGCTGTGGCCTTGCACAGAGAAATCAGTCTCAGTCAATCTGCAGGTCAGAGGAGAGAACCAGAGGAATAAATATCTTGACTCTCTCTCTGATCACACAGAGGTGCCTCCCATTGGCTGAGCTCAAGTGGAAACCAGAGGGCAAAAGAGCATATTGATGTCATCCTAGAGGTCAATGCCTCTGGACCAAGAGCAAGAAGATGGGCAAAGGAGGTTCTGGAGGACAAACGGAGCAGATTTAGCACCAAGTCTAAGCTAATATCCACACACTGCTCTTGATTCTAGCTCTCCAGTGTTTTACTCGAGGGGCTCAGAGTTGCTTTATATTCAGGCAAAGAGGACAGCTGCCCCAATCCTGTATCAAAGTATCAGAACCCAAACCTAAACTAGGAGCAGGTGCAGTAT
>NW_007738822.1:43820-44374 GCF_000696425.1 Galeopterus variegatus
GCTATCTACATCCTAAGGAACCAACAAACACAGAAAACAAACAGTAAATCAGAAAGCAAGGGAAAAAAGACATCTAAGACAACCAAACAACAATCAATAAAATGCTAGGAATAAATCAACACTTTACAATAACAACTCTTAATGTAAAAGGCTTAAATTCCCCCATCAATAGACATAAGACTGGCTGACTGGATTAAAAAGGAGGACCCAACTATATGCTGCCTTCAAGAGACCCACCTCACCCATAAAGACACACATAGACTAAGAGTGAAAGGGTGGAAAAAGATTTACCATGCAAACAGAAAAGAAAATCAAGCTGGAGTAGCTATTCTTATATCTGACAAAGTACACTTTAAGCTAAAAACTATAAAAAGAGATAATGAGGGACACTACATAATGATAAAAGGACTGATCCATCAAGAAGACATAACAATCATAAATATGTATGCACCCAATGTTGGAGCAGTCCGATTTATAAAACAAACTCTATTACACCTAAAGAAGGTAATAGACACTAATACCATAATAGCAGGGGACCTGAACACCCCACTGTC
>NW_007738823.1:0-12014 GCF_000696425.1 Galeopterus variegatus
CCTTCCTTCCTTCCTTCCTTCCTTCCTGCCTGCATTTTAGACAAGTCATTCTATTTTCTCCTGGTTTACAAGGTTTTTGCTGAGAATCCACTGATAGTCTAATGAGGGTGTTCTTATAGGTAAGTTGATGCTTTTCTCTTGCTGCTTTTAAAATTCTCTACCTCTTTAACTTTTTTTATTGTTTTAATTGACCCTTGTAATTGTGTATGCTCATGGGGCATAATCCGATTTTTTTCTTTTTTTTTTTTTTACTGTGAGTATATTTTATTTACTCATTTTTGTTTACAACTGAAACTCTGGAAATTCAAAATTAACATCCTTGTCCTTGAGCTTCTTATAGACGCCAGAAAAAGTTTCAACCGTGTGTTCCTCAGTGTGCTGCTGTGCTTTGTCCAAGTGCACCTTTAAGAGCTGGCTGCCATCTAGTTTCACACGGATTCTCTTGCCCACAATTTCACTGGGGATGACCAAGTCCTCAAGGAGGGCATCGTGCACGGCTGTCGGCGTGCAGCTCCTGGGATGCTTTTGCTTATTTTTTGTATGGCTTTTTCGAGTTGGCTTTGGCAGAATTCTCCTCTGAACAGTAAAGAGAACGTGGTTCCCACTGAACTTTTTCTCCAGTTCGCATACTAGCCGGACCTGGATTTTCTGGAAGGATTTCAGTTGAGGAACCGGAACAAAGATTTATGATAGCTTTCCGACCACCACCAGCCTCAACTTCCCTGGCCGCTGTGGTGTTCAGCTCCTGCAGCTGAGCCTTCAGGTCCGAGCTCATCTCCAGCTCCAGCAGCGCCTGGGAGATGCTGGACTCGAACTCGTCCGGCTTCTCGCACTTGGGCTTCACCATCTTGGCGCTCCAGCCGAACATGGCTTCTCCTTGTTGAGCACCGGCTTAGGAAGAGCACAATCTGATGATTCAATGCATATATATGCTGTATAATGATCATATCAGGGTAGTTAATGTACTCATTACCCCATGCATTTATCATTTCTTTGTGGAAAAACATTCAAAAGCCTCTCCTCTAGCTATTATGTAAGATATAAAACCTTATATATAGTCACCCTACTGTGCAATAGAACACCAGAACTTATTCCTCATGTCTAATTGTAATTTCCTACACGTTGGCCAGTCTTTCCCTGTTTTCCCTTCCCATGTCCCCTTCCCAGTGTCTGGTAACCCCTGTTCTACTCTCTGTCTCTGTAAGGTCAACTTTTTTTTTTTTTTTTTTTTTTTTAGATTCCACATGTGAGTGAGATCATTTGATATTTGTCCTTCTGTGCCTGGCTTACTTCACTTAACATAATGGCCTCCAAGTCCATCCATGCTGCTGCAAATGACAGGATTTCATTCTTTTTTATAGCTAAATAGTATTTCATTGTGTATGTATACAATTTTTTTTATCCATTTATTCATTGTTGGACGCTTAGGTTGATTCTATGTGTTACTTATTGTAGATTGTGCTGCAGTAAACATGGAAGTGCAGATATCTCTTTGACATACTGACTTCACTTCCTTTGGGTATATACCTACTAGTGGGATTGCTGGATCATATGGTACTTCTATTCCTAATTTTTTGAGGAACCTCCATACTGTTTTCCATAATGGCTATAATAGTTTACATTCTCACCAACAGTGTGCAAGTGTTCTCTTTTCTCCACATCCTCGCCAACACTTGTTTTCTTTTGTCTTTCTAACAATAGCCATTCTAACTGGAGTGAGGTGGTATCTCATTGTTATTTTGATTTGCATTTCTCTGATGGTTAGTGATGTTGAGCATTTTTTCATACGTCTGTTGGCCATTCGTATGACTTCTTTTGAGAATTGTCTATTAAGATCCTTTGCCCATTTCTCAATTGGGTTATTTGTTTTTTTGCTATTGGGTCTAGTTCCTTATGTATTCTTGCTATTAACCCCTTGTCAGATGTATAGTCTGCAAAATTTTCTTCCATTCTGTTGGTTGCTCCTTCACTCTGTTAATAGTTTCCTGTGATGTACAAACGCTTTTAGTTTGATGTAATCCCACATGTCTATTTTTGCTCTTATTGCCCCATGTGGTGGATCATTTCCCCTAAGTTTTCTTCTAGGAGCTTCATAGTTTTGGCTTTACATTTAAATCTTTAATCCTTATCAAGTTGATTTTTGTATATAGTGAGAGGTAGCGGTCTAGTCTCATTCTTCTGCATGTGGTTATCCAGTTTTCCCAGAACCATTTACTGAAGAGACTGTCTTTTCCCCAATATGTATTCTTGGCACGTTTGTCAGAGATCAGTTGGCTGTAGGTAGGTGTGTGAATTCATTTCTGAGCTCTTTATTCTGTTCCATTGGTCTATTTGTCTGTTTTTATGCCAGTACCATGTGGTTTTGGTTACTAGACCTTTGTACAATAGTCTGAAGTCAGGTCGTGTGATGCCTTCAGCTTTGTCCATTTTTCTCAGGATTGCTCTAGCTACTAGGGGTCTTTCTTGGTTCTATGTGAATTTTAGGATTGTTTTTCTATTTTGCTGAAGAAGGTCATTGATATTTTAATAGGGATCTCATTAACTTGGTAGATCACATTGGATAGAATAGCCATTTTAACCAGTATTAAATTATTCCAATCCAGGAACATGGGATGTCTTTCTGTTTACTTATGTCCTCTTCAGTTTCTTTCTTCAAAGATTTATAGTTATTTGCCATAGAGGTCTTTCATCTCCTTGGTTAACTTTATTAACAGGTCTCTAAATTTTTTTTGCAGTTATTGTAAAATAAATTGTTTTCTTGATCTCTTTTTCAATGGTTCACTATTACTATATACAAATGCTAGTGACTTTTGCATGTTGACTTTGTATCCTGCAACTTTACTGAATTTGTTTATTAGTTCTAATAGTTTTTTGGGAGAGACTTTAGGGTTTTCTGTATATAAGATCATGTTGTCTACAAACAGGGACAGTTTGACTTCCTCCATTCCAGTTTGGATGACTTTTATTTCTTTCTCTCTTCTAATTGCTCTGGCTATGACTTCCAGTAGTATGTTGAATAGAAATGGTGAAAGTGGGCATCGTTGTCTTGTTTCTGATCTAAGAGGGAAAGTTTTCAGCTTTTCCCTATACAGTATGATTTTAACTGTGTTTGTCATATATGGCCTTTACTATATTGAGGTACATATCTTCAATACCTAGCTTGTTAAGAATCTTCATCATGAAGGAATGTTAAATTTTGTCAAATGCTTTTTTTGTGTCAATTGAAATGATCATATGCTCTTTGTCTCACTTTCTGTTAATGTACTGTACCACATTTATTGATTTTTTATATTGAACCACCCTTGCATCCCTGGGATAAGTCCCACTTGTTCACAGTGAATTATTTCTTTAATATGCTATTGAATTCTGTTTGATAGTATCTTGGGAATTTTTGCATGTATATTCATGAAGGATATTGGCCTGTAATTTTCTTTCTTTGCTGTGTCCTTGTTTGGTTTTGGAATCAGAATAATGCTGGCCTCATAAAATGAGTTGGGAAACAGTCCCTTCTTCTCAATTTTTTAAAATAACCCGAAGGGAATTGGTATTAGTTCTTTAAACATTTGAAATAATTCAGCAGTGAAGCCATCAGGTCCTGGAGTTTTCTTTAATGGAATAGTTTGTATTACTGATTCAATGTCTTCACTTGTTACTGGTCTGTTCAGATTTTCAATTTCTTTATAATTTAATCTTGGTAGGTTGTATTTGTCCAGGAATTTATCAATTTCTTCTATGGTATTAAATTCATTGGCATATAGTTATTCATAATAGTCTCTTTTCCTTTCTGTGTTATCTCTTGCGGTATTGTAATGTCTCCTTTTTCATTTTTGATTTTATTTTTTGGAGTCTTCTTTGTTCTTGGTTAGTCTTGCTAAAGATTTTGTAATTTTGTTTATCTTTTCTCAAAAAGCCAACTCTTCATTTCACTGATATTTTCAATTGGTTTTTTAGTTTCTATTTTGTTTATTTCTGCTCTGAGCTTTATTATTTCTTTCTTTCTGCCAATTTTTGGTTTAGTTTGTTGTTTTTCTAGTTCCTTTAAGTACATCATTAGGTTATTTATCAGAAATCTTTCATCTTTTTTTGACATAGGCCTTTCTTGCTCTAAACTTTCCTCTTAGACCTGCTTTTGCCACCATATCCCACAGATTTTGGTATAATGTGTTTCCATTCTTGTTTGTCTTAAGGAATTTTTTAATTTCCCTTTTAATGTCTTTATTAACCCATAGATTATTTAGAAGTATGTTGTTTAACTTCCATGTACTTGTAAAGTTTTTGAAGGGTTTTTTTTGTTAATTTCTAGTTTTATGCCATTGTGGTCAGAAAAGGTACTTGATATAATCTCTATCATTCTTATTTTGTGAAGACTTTTTTGTTGCCTAACATATGGTCTGTCCTGGAGAATGTGCCATGTGCAGTTGAGAAGAATGTGTATTCTTCAGCTGTTGAATGGAATCCTCTGTAAATGTCTTTAAGTTCCATTTGGTATATGATGCAGTTTAAGTAAGATGTTTCTTTGTTCATTTTCTGTCTAAATGATCTGCTTATTGAATTGCAATCTATCTCTTTGCTTTGGTCTAGTAATGTTTCCTTTATATACCTGGGTGTTCCAGTGTTGGATGCATATATATTAATAATTATTATATCCCTTTATTGAATTAATCTCTTTATTATTATATAAGGATCTTTTTTGTCTCATTATAGTTTTTGATTGAAAGGCTATTTTATCTGATATAAGCAAGGCTACTCCTCCTCACTTTTGGTTTCCATTTGCATGAAATTTATTTTTCTAGCTCTTCAATCTATGTTTGTCTTTAATAATTAGGTGAGTGTTTTGTGGACTGCATATCATTGAGTCCTTTTTTTAAAAAATTCATTTATCCACTCTATATCTTTTAATTGGAGAGTTTAATCCATTTACATTCAAGGTTATTACTAATGTGTGAGAACTTATTCCTGCATTTTGTTAATTGTTTTCCAGTGGTTTTGTAGATCATTAATTCCTTTCTTTTTCTCTTGTTATTTACCTATATGAATTTGTGGTTTTTCTGTGGTGCTGAGCTGTGTTTTCTTTTTCTTTCTCATTTGTGTGTCTGTTGTAATTTCTTTGGTTTTATTTATTTATTTATTTATTTGCTTTTCATTTTTTGGTTATATTTTTAATTTTGTGTGTGTGTGTGGTTACCTTCAAGCTAACATAAAGTCTTGTATTTATAATAAACAGTTTTAAGCTGATTGCAAGTTCACATTCATCATGTAAAAATACTCTAGACTTCCTGCACACACAAAAAATTAGATTTTTGTTGGTTTAATTTATGCTTGTACCTACTGCATGTTCCTTAGCCACTAATTGTAGCTGTTGCACTTTTTTGAACATTTTTGACCTTTATACTCTAGGATTGAAAGATTTACACAGCACCATCACCTCACTGGGTAATCTGAGTTTGAATTATGAATTTACCTCTAAAGGTAAGTCCTGTACTTTTTCATATTTTCCTAATAGAAATTATCATATTTTCATTTCCCATTGTAGTACTCCCTTAAGCATTTCTTATAAGGCTGGCCTAGCAATGACAAATTCCCTTAGATTTTGCTTGTTTGTGAAGGTCTTCATTTTCCCTCATTTCTGAAAAATAGCTTTACTGAATAAAGAATTGTTGGCTGATAGTATTTTCTTTTAGGACTTTTAATATATCGTCCTATTCTCTCCTGGTCTACAAGTTTTCTGTTGAGAAATCTGCTGATAGTCATATAGGGATTCCCTTATATGTGACTTGATGCTTTTCTCTTGCTGCTCTTAGCATTCCGTATTTGTCTTTGACTTTTGACAGTTTTATTATGATGTGCCTCAGAGAGAATCTTTTATAATTCAGTCTTATTGGAGACTTTTTAGCTTCCTGAATCTGAATGTCCATATCTCTCCCAATACATGGTATGTTTTCAACTATTATTTTATTAAATAGGGTTTTTGTGCTTTGCTCCCTCACTTCTCCCTCTGGAAAACCTATTATTTGAATATTTGTTTGCTTAATGGTGTCCCATAAATCTCGTAAGCTTTCCTCATCTTTTATCATTCTTTTTTTTTTTTCCCTCTGATTGGGTAATTTCAAAAAATATCTTCAAGTCTATTTTCTCTTCTGCTTGATCTAGTCTGTTGTTGAAGCTCTCAATTTTATTTTTTATTTCAATCATAGAATTCCTCAGCTTCAAGATTTTTCTTTGATTCTTTTTATGACATCTATCTCTATGTTAAATTTCTCATTCAGATCACGAATTATTTTCCTTATTTAATTGAATTGTTTGTCTGCATTCTCTTGTATCTTGTTGAGTTTCCTTAAGATCATTATCTGAAATTCCTTTACAGGCATTTTGTAACTGTCTTTTTCTTTGGCATCTGTTACTGAAGACTTAATATGTTCCTTTCGTTGTGTAATGTTTCCTTGATTTTATATGTTTCTTGTATGCTATGCCGATGTCTGCACATCTTATGGAGTAGTTGTTTTTTTTCCAATTTTATGGAGTAGATTATGTAGAAATGACTTTTTCCTCTATGTGTGTTTTAGGGTATCTGTTGGATATGTTGCTTTGGCTTTGATTCTGTGTAGACTCAGTAGTGTAATCTCTGTGCAGTTTCTTTTGATGTAATCCTCTTCTTTAGTGATGTCTGCAAATACCTCAGTGGGCTAGCCTGTGGGAATTTGTGCTAACAATGGCTCTTTTCTGCTGGGTTAGAGACTCTGGGCTGTTCATTAAGCCAAGCATGTGTGGATGCAGTGGGCCAACTGGCAGCTTGGTTGTCTGAGGCATAGAGTTGCTGTCCAACTGGCTTTCAGGCCAGGCATGGGCACACAGCTCTGTGGTTGTCTCTCTTAGGAGGTGGTATGCTACATGACCAGCTTCTCGGCTGTGTACAGGTATGCCTGGGTGCAGGGTAAGGGGGGTGGTCAAATGGCTCTGTGAAGGCCTGTCAGAGGAGTGGATGTCAATGCCTTGTCAGGAGCTGGCTCACAAGGGCACAGCAAGGCCAAGTGGCTCTGTGAAGTCCTGCCACCAGAGGAAGTGAAGCCAGTGCCCAATCCTCTGTCAAGCAGGGAGCAGGTATGACAAGTACAGCAGGGCCCAACAGCTCCTTAGAGCTCCACTGGGTGGAGGCAAATCCACTGTCTGGTCCAATGTCAGTCAAAGAGTAGATGTGCACCAGTGCAGCAGGCCTCAGCAGCTCTGTGGAGGACCATCAAAACAGCTGTTGAACCTGAAGTAAACCTACAAGGGTATAGCCAGGTCCTGCAGCTCTGTAGAGGTCTTCCACAGAGAGGCAAAGTCACTGCCCAATCTCTCTCAGTCAGGGAGCAGGTGTACACTAACGTAGCAGGGCCCGGAAGTTCTGTGGAGGTCCATGGGGGGAGGTGGAGCTACCGCTGGACTGACTATTGGGCCAGAATGGGCACCTGTGGGCTCAGTAAGACAGTGGACTGTGCAGGGTACGTGCACACAAATGTGGTGAACTGCTGCTTCTTGGTGGCTTCCCTGCTGAGGAGGTCTGCCCGTTCTTCTGGGGAGGAGGGAGTGCTGCATGGGTTCAGATGCTGAGGTCTCAGTCTTTCTGTCTGGCCTAGGCTCCAGACATCTGTGGTTGTGGTCCTGCTGGTACCCATGTGAACTTGGTAGAATGAATGTGGGGCCTCAGGATGGAGTCAGTTTTCACTGACCCACAAGGCAGGACGCACTCTAGGTGCAGATTCAGTTTCAAGACAGCACTGTGCCATAGCCACTTAGGCTGGGAGGCTGGAGGTTGATCTACCTGAGCTGCTTCTGTGATACTGTACAACTACACAGACTCCCAGCTTCTCTCCAGACTGGGTTTGGGGTCTGAGAGGACTGGAGGACTCTTGTGGCAAGAATTGTTGTCATGTGGAAACAGCTGAGGTTTTTCCATCTTACTTTCTCTCTACTTGACTTGGAGCTAGTACCTGCAGGGAGACAGTGAAGGAACAACGCCTTCTATGCTGTCTATGGTGCTCTCCAGGTCTTCCATCCTCCACAAAAATCCCATCACCCTCCTGGAGCTCTGCATTGTATTTCTTTAGTCATTGTACTCAAAATATAGTTGCTGATTTGTTGCTTTTGTCTCTTTTTGTGGGGGAGAGGAGCACCAGACAACCCTAGTTGGCCATCTTGCTCTGCCCTCATCCTCTCTCTAACTTTTGACAGTTTTATTATAATCTGCCTCAGAGAGGACCTTTTGGGTTGAATTTGTTTGGAGACATTTGTCTATATCTCTTCCTAGACTTAAGAAGTTTTCAGCAATTATTTGGTTAAATATGTTTTCTGTCCCTTACTCTGTCTCTTCTCATTTTGGAACTCATATAATGTGAATTTTTATTTATCATATGTTTACTTAAGTCTGGTAGGCTGTCTTTACATTATTTTGTTCTTTTTACTTTTTTTCCCTCTGACTAAGTCATTTCAAATAACCTGTCTTCAGGTTCACAGATTCTTTCTTCTGCAAGATCTAGTCATGTATTGACACTCTGTAGAATTTTCTTATTTTCAGTGATTGAATTCTTCAGTTCCAAGATTTCTGTTTGATACTTTTTTATGTTGTCTATCTTTTTGCTTCATTTCTCATTCGGATCATGAATCATTTTCTTGGTTTTATTGAATCGTCTATCTATATTCTCTTGTATCTTGCTAAGTTTTCTTAAAATCATTATCTCTAATTCCTTTTTAGGCAATTCATAAATTTCTGCTTCTTTGGGGTCAGTTACTAGAGAATTATTGTATTCTTTTAGTGGTGTCTTGTTTCCTGGATTTTTCATGTTTCTTGTTTCCTTATATTGATTGGCATCTGTTGGAGAAGTCCCTCTTACAAACTTTACAGAATGGTTTTCACAGTGGAAGACTTTTACCTGCAGATGATCCTAAGGGTGCTGGTTGGGCATGGTGTGGTAGCTCTGGTTCTGAGTGGGCATACTAGTGCAATCTCCAAGTAGGTTCCTCAGCTGTAATCAACACTAGCAATGACTGCCTGAGTGGTCTAGACTTCAGGAGTTGCAGAAAGATGGTGGCAGCATAGATTATTAGGGATTTTGGTGACAATGGATTTAGGTATCCTACTGTTCATCTTTTCCCCCACAGTGGGGATCCTTAGCTGATGGGATCTCTCTTGGTGTCAGAGCTGACATGACCCACAGGCAGTGACAGCTCAACTAGAATTCAGGGCACAGGTGCTTAGAGCAGCTGTAGAAACAGGGTCCTGGGCTCAAAGTCTTGTGAAACTACCATAGCACCTGGGATTTGTGTTGCAGTTTCCCTCTCCAAGGCACAACTGCATTCAGTTCTCCCACTAATTTGGGGTCTGTTGCTCTGATTCACACCCCAGCAGCTTGAACTCAGGGAGCAGGGATCTATCTGAGGCTCTGACTCTGAGGGGCAGGATGCAGCACTAGCACTTCTCCCGGGAGGAAGGGGTGCTCCAGAAGCTTTTTCCTAGGGGAGCAGGACACATGTCCTAGTCCATTTTGTGCTGGTAATTTGCACTTCCAGCTTTTATGTTGTTCTAAAATGAGGACTATCTATCTATGTGCATATTCTGATTCATAGTTCCTTAGTTCCTTCAAGGTCATAAAAGTGTTAAAGATATACTACCTTGTGAACAGGTAAAATTCTCCTTATTATTCCATTATTATCATTTTTTAATACAAGGGCCAAAACATAGGCAAAGAGATTTGAAATTTTGCTTAGAAGAAATCAAATTTTCTAAGGTAAACTGCAATGTTGATATTGACTGCATTCATTAGTCAATATCAATTTCTTACTCTATTTTGTCTACCTAAACCTAAACTTTGATATTTGCAAAAGTTAAGGGTCATATTTGCATGCACTTTTCATTCTTGTTTGTGATCAATAATGTCCTAGCTTCTTAGCTATTCAAAAATGAATGTTTCAGAATGCTGGGGACAATGAACCTTGAAGTGAGGTTTAACTGTATGTTGTTCACAGCTCTTCTGCTGACCAGTATCATCTCCCTTCTCTATGTGAATACCAAAATATTCAGTCATAGTAACATAGCATAATTATTTGAACTGCTTTCTTTCCTTGGGGGGAAAATGAACCTAACTTGTGATGACTAAACAATCTCTTCATTGAGTTTATAAAGTAATTAATTCAAAAGGTAAATCTTAAAGAGAGAGAATGGAGATTAGAAGAGAATCCATGATTGTATTTACTACTCATACCCACTTTCAATTTTTTTTTTAAATTATTAATACACCTTAAGAATTCATTCTCCAAAGAGACATAGATCATCAACAAATCTAAAAACAGTTTTAAAAACATGTCGAAGGAACTACTCTTGCTTTTGTTTCTGAATTGTTGCTCCTGTTGCTAACTGTTGTGTTATTAAGTATGCAGATGTGGTGGAAACTCAATAAAGTATGTCCTTTCAGTTGTAGGTGCACCTAAAAAAGGTCAGGTCCATTGGGCCTGTTATTTTTCTGTAGTTCTAATTGTTGAAAAGGTAACAAAAGCCTTATGCAGAATGAACTTTTCTTTGTATGCTTTCTTTTTTCACATTATTTCTAGCAGAAATTAGCAGGGCAAAGAAGTACAGACTCGCACACCTCATTCATTGAATAAGATGTATCAAATATTTATTATGCACTTACCATGTGCCTGTAGTGTTCTACACACTGAGGATATGATGGAGAATGAGTATTCTTGAAATATAGAGTGTATATTCTTGGGCAATGGGTTAACATGTGTGAGTAAAAGAGATTGTGAGAAAACTGAGCAAGTGCAAAAGCAAATGAGGCCAAAGAGTTTGCTGGAGGCTATATTAGGAGGGCCTTGAAGACCGTGGTAAGAAGATTTATTTTATTTAATTTAAAAGCCTTTATATGGTTTTAAGAAAGGGGGTGCTATGGGAGGATTTATATATTTAAAATATTAATTTGTTGATATGTGGAGATTGGACCTTAGAGAAATAAGAGTAAAAGAGAGGTCAGGAGGGTATCACAATAGCTCAGGCAAGAAATGGTGGTAACTTGAACTTAGGTAGTTAAGAGTGAAAATTATGAGAAGTGTAGTTCAAAAAATGCTTTGAGATAGAGCCTCCTTTGTGTTGTGTGTAAGAAGAGAGAGAAAGAGAGAAATCAAGAATAGGTGCTGAGATTTGGACCCAAGCAATTTGGTAGATGACAGCCCAATTAACTGACAAAGAAAACAGTAGGGAAGAATAGGTTCAGGAAGACAGGACAAACAGGAGTTCTACCTCCTGAAATGGGGACGTCCCATCCAATCTAAGGATGATATAGATATAAACCTCTAGCCACTACTTTGTTACTTTCAAGGAAAGGAGTTTCATTACTTTCAAGGCAGCTCTAAGCACAGTACATGTCTAATCACAATTGATTCTCTCAATGTCTATATGAGGATATTGCTATTATTATATTCTCTATACAGATGAGAAAATTAAGATTTAGAGAGGTTATGTAATTTATGGGGAAATAAAACAGTATTTATGCATTGAGAATTTATATCCAAATCTGGGTGACCCCAGAGCCCAAATTCTAATATGCTATGTATCAAGTGAAGTGCCCCCAGTAGAGAAGAAGTTTACCAAATTTCCAAGGCAGAAAGCAATTCCCAGGTCTGTAGGGAATGAGTCTGGTTATAGAAGGTTTGGTCATAAGGACTAGAACAGAATCCAGAAAATAGATCCAATATCAAAGGTGGACTAGCAGCAAATTGCCTTTTGGCTTCCTCCTGTAGCCACTAAAATAAAAAAGATAAATTTCCTCTCCCTGAGAAGAAGACTGTTCCAAGAACCAGAAATGGCATTTAATTTGCCAGTTGGCTGTTAAATGATTCCAGGTACATGGATTAGAAAAATGTTGTATTATGGTTTGAATATGTCCCCCAAAAGTTTATGTGTTGAAAACTTGATCCCCATTGTAGAGGTAATGGAGGTAGAACCTTTAAGAGGTGTTTAGGTCATGAGGACTCTGACCTCA